>NC_072734.1:18409418-18600712 GCF_026930045.1 Uloborus diversus | reverse complement strand
CAAACACGCAGTGGAAGTTGTAGTTGTTTTCACAGTAAAATTAATTTTCACTAGCAGTTACAAAGCGCAGTTACTCCTCTCTAAGGAATAAAATAAAAGCATGCAAAACACGTCTTGCATTCAAAAAATATGGATGGAATTGCAATATTTGACTCTTAAAAAGTACTTATGAATATAAAGTTACTTTTTTCTTCACCTTTTTTGGATTTTTAATGCAGAATATATTTCATTGATGATTGATCATATATTTCATTGATTCATTATTTACGAAATCGGGGTGGGGGTCAATTGGCCCCATTCTCAATTTTATTGCCTTTTTCCTATGAAATGTATAGATATACCCTTTGCTCCCGCCCCACCCCATAGAAGAACTTTGAAATCATAGGTCTGTAAATAATATTTGCATTTATACTTTTCAAGCAACACGAATGTTTCATTCTCTTTTTTTCAATCAAAATTATGCATTAGAATTTTATTTCAGCTGTAGCATATACATCTATGAGCCCTTAAATACCATCAAACCATAGCAAAAGAAAGTAAACGAAAAAAGATGGTATGTAGCAGGGGTGACTATCGAGCGGTCTAAAATCAATGGCTCAATTTCTCACCCACATAAACAAGCCCCCCCCCCCCTCAAAATGAGATCACAAACCCCCTAAAATTACCCACCTAAACATTTTTATGGCGCAGTCTGCCCGATGAACCCTCGCCCCAACACGTAAAAACTTTTTAGGAAAGCAAAAGACAACGATAACATAAGTCCGAGGTCCATTTGTCCTCATCAGATCTCTGGCATCACAGCTGTTGATATTAATACAGTTTCACAAAATAGAACATTGCATTATGAGCAATATCTCATGAAATGAAATGTATCCAATTGGCCATTAAAACTGAGAGACCATGAACGTTGCATGCAAAGTAACCTACATTTTGCATGAAAAATGCAAAATACACTCCTGTTTGTGAAAATTGCAACACCACGTAGGACTTACGCGAGTGAGCTGAAAATTGCAGGAAAGGTATAGGGCCCCAGACAGCACAGATCTTCCAATATTCGTTGTTATATCGTTGAACTGGTGCAAAACTCATGACATATCACAAACGGATATCGACGCAATGTAGATTTCCTCACGTAATTGGGCTTTTCCAAATATGGTTGACAAAAGTACGAAATTGGCACGGGTTTCAAAATAAATCTAAAACATGTTTGAAAGTTTACATTTATTGTATATAGCGTATCTCTAATTTTTGTAATCATTTTGACGAGTTTTTACATGTCTGAAAACTGTTTAATCTGCTCATGCGCAACAATTTCAGTTAGAAAAATGGCTATTTACTGACTGCAGTATGTTTCCACGTTGTCAGTTGTCGGGTTGTGTATTGTTGCGAGTGTGAGTGTGTAAATGAATTAGCGACTTCTTATATTAACGTGAAGTAAGTAATTGCCTGCTTTTTAAGTTTTTTAAAATTATGTTTTCTCCCTACTAGCAAAATTTCTTGCATCAACCTTGACAGATCTTGATATTATACTGACGGCGTCAATATTGATGTGTTTCATACTGCATAAAGCTTGCATAAAGATTAAAAAGCAATATTACAATAACAACACGTATGCAACATTGCATTCATCTTAAAATATCAATATTGATATTACCTTACAATAACAACATTGCATACATGTTGTCGCCGTCAGGATGATATTGATTTCATGCTGTCGCCGTCAAGGTAATTAGTACACAATAGAACAGGTGGACCTTCGTTGATACTTGCGCATGCGCACAGTTCTTTCTACCCAGCATCCCTCGCATTGCTGGCACATTCTTCCTGCTTCGACCTCAATCGGTTGAGAGGTGCTGCACGTGGCGTTGCATTCTTTTAGGCTTCGTTAAGTTGGTTGCTTAGTTATTAGTCTGGAATAGTATTGTTTTAGGAAAAACTTATGAATGACTGATAACTATATTTGTTTATTAATATAGTACTAAACAAGTCATATCGCAGACGATGTGCGATCAATGTTAGAAATGGCGAAAATAACTTTTTTCGTCCCTAGACTTTGAAACAAAGGACATGAAGCCCAGAATTTCGTATTATCACTTCAATCTCACGTAAGATTAATTTTATTCAATGGTATTTATGTTATTCTTTAAGATAAATTCATATGTTTTGTTCATGGGATATTTTCAATGCTGACATCCATTTGAAAATGTACTTATTTATTGTATTTATTTATTTATTTATTATTTTGCTACCTTTAGTGCTATAAAAACTTCCGCAATTATTCCTAACTAAGCATTTTATGTCTTTATAATACAATTAGAAGCATGAATTTAAAAAATAAGTCAAGTATTACGCAAAACGAAGAAACTTTCATTTTTTAAATTAAATCGCGAGTACTATTAATATCTTTATATGAATTTCCGATCAGATGTCAGCTTTAAGAAAATATTCTCAGGTTAGAAAACTATCTTGAAGAATACCAGAAATAATTAAAGAATGAAATTTAATTCTCGAGTTTGAAGTGAAAATAATACAAATAAATAAATGGATAAAACACCTTGCAAACATGCTGATTTCATACTGTCATGTCAATGTATCCTGACATTTTCCTGTCATATCAATACGTATGCAATATTACAAAAGCAAGATCATCTTGCCTAGACCTTGATTTCATGCTGTCATGACAACATCTTGATATTATCCTGTCATATCAATACGTATGCAAGATTACAAAAGCAAGATCATCTTGCCTAGACCTTGATTTTATGCTGTCATGACAACATCTTGATATTATCCTGTCATATCAATACGTATGCAATGTTACAAAAGCAGCCTACATTGATATTTTCCTGATATTATGCTGCATACACCTTGTCAGTCAATATTGTGGCAGCCTGCTGACAGCATAAAGGAAGTAACATAACAACATTGAGGCAGTATTAATGCAAGATGATTTTTCTTGCATGTCAACCTTTATGCAATACTGAGGCAAGATATTTTGCTTACTGGGCTAAATTCAAGAAACAATGTTCTGATCGTCAAACGACGTAGAGATAGCTTTGAATTAAAAATTCTCATATTATTATTATTATTTTGTTTGTTTGTTCAGATTATTGCTGGAATAAAATTTGTGAATTGTGCATACAAAAGAAATGGTTTATTGTCTACTTAAATATGAACACAAAATTGGTTATCAATGAGTCATAGATTACTTGCATGTTTCTTGGAAGTTTTAAATCTTTAAAATTACTTTTTTAAAACGCTATAAATACTTAACATCAGCCATTTTTTCTTAAACTATTTTAATAAAATATGCATATTTATTAATATTTGAAATTAATTTAAAAATTATTTCATTTTTCTTGTCTTTCTTAATTATTTTATTGAATTATATTCCAAATTTGAATTTCATTCAAATGATTTTTTAAAAAATCTTAATTATATTACTGTTTTAAAAAGTTTGAGGGTAAAAAAGTTTTTAAGACTTTCAAAAAGTGTGCAAACAGTCTATAAATTATTGGTAATTAATTTACCAGTAGATATTTCGTGACACAAACACATGAGAAAATCGTTGATAAATCCTCTGAAACAGGTTGTTAGTTCATCTAATATTAGTAGATAAATCCATTTAACCTCTAAAATCCGTTGAAAACTCCTCCAGAGAACAATATAACCAAAATAGAAATATCGTTGATATTTTGTAAGCATCAAAAAACGTTGATAATTGCTCCCAAAAATGTTAAAAGTCATATCATATCTACAGCGATTTCACGTAAAATCGCTGTGCTGGGCGGACATTTTGCTATTTTATCAACCAGTTCTCTACGAATTTAAGAGGATTTCGGTACATGTGATCACGTTGATGTTACATTACTTCTACGATTTTGCGACGATTTGTGCTGTTTGGGGCATGATATGAAAGTTATTAGAATTGCAGATCGGTAGCGCATGCGTATGCTGAGCAGCGCCTTCTGAACGGCAGATCGACCCGAATATAAATAGACGACTCTAGCGAGGCGTGTATAATTATCGGTGGTTATATGTTACAGTAAACGTTAACTGAATCTAGCCTCTTCGACGAAAGAAAGCGAAATTTGAGCTAATTTTGGAGTTTGAACGGGGCAGAATCGTTGGCCTTCGTCTGGATTGTCTTATCATGCAGTAGCCGCTCGTGTGCAGCGTAACAGCAGCACAATCATGCGTATTTGGAAGCAGTGGACGGACGAGGGTCGGACAGCTCGGAAATCCGGGAGTGGACTCCGAAATGTGACGTCAGCTCGCGATGACAGACACCTGGTGCGTATGGCGCTGACGAACCGCAAAGCTTCTTCTAGACAATTGGCAGCAAAGTGGTAAACAGCTACAGGTGTTTCATTGTGTCATCAATTCGGAGACGTCTGCTGCAGAGTGGGCTGCGCGCAAGGATTCCTTTATACAGGATTCCTCTCCCGCAAAACCATCGCCGCCTGCGGCTACAATGGGCCAATGTGCATCAGGAGCGGATCCAGACTATGGATTTGGGAGGGGAACTTTTTTGCAGTTTACGCTTTATGAGGGAGGGGGGGGGGGGGGGTATATGAAATTACTCATTAAAAAATAATTGTAAAAAATCAGTTTTACAACATATCCTCTGCATCTCAACGCTTCTTATAAAAAATTTTTGCTTTACAAATTTTGCAAGTATAATTTCCACAAAATAATTTAGAAAACCGTTATTTTCTTTGTTATCTTTATATTTTAATCCTAAAATTTACGGCGACTAATAAGGGGGGTCCGGGGGTTCTCCCCTGTAAAAATTTTGAAATTATACCAATAAGAACGCAGTTTTAGACGGCCTCTGATGATGTTACGGGGAGAAAAGGCTCGAGGGGCTTTCTGCGGAAATGTTTAGAAATTGAAGTTTTAAAAACGCGATTATAGGCGATATTTGTTGACGGTAAGGTAAGAGACGGGACTTTTTAGGGCTTCCCCAGATCGATTTTTTTTTTTTTTTTTTTTTTTTTTTTGTAGAATAGATCTAAATCGATCACTCCTCCACCTAATCTTTCAAAATTGAAGTTTCTAAAAGGCAGGTACAGACTAACTTTGATGATGTTACGAGCAGTGTGATTCTGGGACTCTTACTAAAAAATGTTTCGAAATTGAAGTCCTAGGAAACGAAGTTTTTAAGCGATATTCAGTGACGAAGGATTTAAAAGCTCTCCCTTTTAAAATTTTTCGAAATTGTAATTTTTTCATTTTTATATTTCCTACGAGAGCATTCGGGCCCTTGTCCGGAAATTTTTCGTAATTGGTGTCTTAAACGTGACTGCATACCATAGTTGGTAACGTTAGGGTTTCGGCAATTTTTCAAATTTGAAGCTCCAAAAAAGCTCGATGTTTTAGAAAGCGAGGTGTTAGGTAGTTCTCCCCTGGAATTTTTTCGAAATTCAAGCCCTGAAAACGAGATTTGAGACACTCTTTAAAGGTTTCGGCGAGGAAAAGGGGGCTTCCCAATTATGAAGACTTTCTTATTTTTAGACCGACTAGTAAAAAGAAAAAAAATGGAGTTGATGTAATTAACTGATCAATAAACCGCCACGATTGAAAATTTTTATTTCAAGGTTCTTTTCAAAAGAAATTCAGATTTTTTCGCGACATTCTTTTTTTCAACTTATTAAAATAACTTGGTTTTTCCAAGGTCCGTTCTATTATTCTGTTTAAATGTAAGAAATGTTTTTAAGAAACATTCCAATCAGCATTCTGGGGGGGTCCCCCACCCGCTCTGGTTGCGGCCACTGAATTGTAGAAGCTTTAACTATTTTGATCAACTCTACACCAAATGAATACAAAAAACAGTTTAAACAGGTTTGTGTTCAAAATGACTTATTTTGAAAGATTACTGGAAAATCAGATGCAAAAAGCAAGTACAAAAGCTTGGGAGACTGGAAATGGCCCTAAAGTGGATAAATTTAACTACTACTGGGAAGCTGTATTGTGCCATATCGATGAGCCTTTTAGTACGATGAAAAATATTTACTCAGTCCCCGAACTCGAATTTTTATGTAAACTTCTCATAATCTTATAATCTATGACAGAAGCATTTAATTTTTATGTTTTTCTATAACTGTCTTTACATTCCTGCATGGCCGGATCTTCAATTTTTCAGAACCGGAGCAAAACCTGTCACCTTTACCCACCTTCGTTGAAATTTATATCGAGGTTCAACGAAAAAACAAAAATAGTGTAAATTTGCATCCTTCTAGAAGTTGCTATCCGGCAACTGGGGGGGGGGGGCAAAGGGTATCGATTATGTACAAAAGGTAAGCCAAGGATATTGGATCGCTGCTGCCTAGAGCCGGCAGTGCGATTCCTGTATTCACACAAGTAGGCACGAATTCATTTATTAAGCAATTCCTGTTTTTCTGTATCAAAGCATTTATCAACTACTGAAAACAAAATGTGTCATCAATCAGATGTTCTCGTTTTAGTTTTGCGTCAACTCCAACCCAATGAATTTTTTTATTTAAAAAAATGTGCATTCGTTTTATTCATCTAATTTTGTTGCATTATAATAGGGGACTAGTTGGTACAGTTATCACTTATTAAAAGTTTTTCCTACAATGAATTCCCTCCAAGCTATGTTAACAAGCAGAAAAATTTCATCTTTAAAACGTCAACTACGGGTGGTTTCAACTTACCCTGTTTTTTGAACAGTTTTTGGTTTACTTGGGATTTTGTGTGTTGGAAAAGGACATTTTCCAGTTCCGCTCTTTGGATCCGCTTTTGCAATTCTCTCCTCGCTTTTCACCGCGCCTTTCTCCAAGTTCAATTTCTATAAAACAGAAGAATTTTCCAGCGCTCTGTTCTAAAAGTTTTTTGGTACACATGAGATTTTGGGGGGAGGGGAATATTCCTCCAGTTCTCCTCCGTAAATCCGCTTCCGCTATAGTCTAATCGCTTTTCCTTGAGTCTTTCGTCAAGCTCTAAAGAACAGAAAAAAAACCTGTATTTTGTTTTCTGAACAGTTTTAGGATTACTTGGGATTTTTTTTTGTGGGGAGAGGAGAACGTTCCCCAGTTTCCCTCCTTGGATCCGCTTTTGCAAGTCTCTCTTTGCTTTTCTTCAAGTTCAAGTTCTATAAAACAATAGAATTTTCTGTACGCTGTTGCGAAAATGTTTAGGAACACGTGAGATTTCGGGGGGAGGGGAACATTCCCCTAGTTCCTCTACTGATCCGCCATCCACCTCTGCTATTGTCTGATTGTTCTAAAAAACAGTAAAAAAAAAGAAAAGAAAAGAAAAAGAAAAAAAAATCCTGTACGTTGTTTTCTAAATAGTTTTAGGATCACTTGGGATTTTTTTTTTTTTGAGGGGAGAGGAGAATATTCCCCAGTTCCCCCCTCCTTAGATCCGCTTTTGTAATCCTCTCTTTGCTTTTTCTAACGCCTTTCTTCAAGTTCAAGTTCTATAAAACTGAATTTTCCTGCTCTCTGTTCTAAAACTTTTTAGAAAGGTACACATAAGATTTCGGGGGGAGGGGAACATTCCCCCAGTTCCCCCACAGATCCGCCATCCGTCTCTGCTATTGTCTGATCGTTTTTCCTGTAACCTATTTTCAAGTTCAAGTCCTATAAAACAATATCTTCCTGCTCTCTGTTCTAAAACCTTTTAGGTACACATGATATGTTGGGAGGAGGGGAACATTCCTCCAGTTCCCCTCCATGGATTCGCTTCTGCTATTTTCTAATCGCTTTTCCTAGAGTTTTTCTTCAAGTTCAAGGTCTGTAAAATAGAAGAATTTTCCTGCACTCTGTTGTGAAAATTTTTAGGTATATATGGGATTTGAGGGGTTGGGGACATTCCCTCAGTTTCCCTCGTGGCTCTGCTTCTGCTGTTGTCTAATTGCTTTTCCTGATGCCTTAGTTCACGTTCTAAAAAACGGAAAAAAATTCTGTACTAATGTTTTCTGAACTGTTTTAGGTACACTTGGGATTTTTTTTTGAAGGGGGGGGGGGGACATTCCCACAGTTCTCCTATTTGAATCTGTTTTTGCAATTCTCTCCTCGCGTTTCCTGGCGCCTTTCTTGAAGTTCAAGTTTTAAAAAACGGAAGAATTGTGCTGTATTCTGTCTGAAAATTTTTAAGTGTGTAAGTTATAACCATCTAAAAATTTTTTTTTCTCACTCAACAGAGGAAAAAACAGGAGTTTGTACTTAAATGTATCACTTCTTTCTCATGTAGTGTGAGTCACAACTGAGCTTTATCCATGTACACAGAATATGCAACGAAATGGATAAAATTTAATGGCTAGGACATATAAATCAAAAATCAATCAAGGTAAAACAACTGGTAAAACTCAATTTTCCGTCATAGTAGTATTTGTAACATGGTCATTGTAAGATCCAGGTTTAGCTCACTTTCATGGAATTACCCATATGTCACGCATGGAATTACCCATATGTTTTTATTGGTGTCTAATGTTTCTTTTCTTTAAATGTAAATAAGTGTTCATGTTTTTTTAAATACGAAATGTGGAACATTCTAAATGCTAAAAATGAAAATACCACGCAACTGACCTTTCCCTGCGTCATCTTCTATTTCATCTTTTTTTTTTTGTTAAGATACAGTAAAAATTTTTCAAACTAAAAGTCACCGTCGACCGGCTCCTCACGATGCTGCTCCTCTAGCGAAAACGTCTCCAGGTTGCGTCACTTGCCGACACACACGCATACATACACAACTACACACACACACACACACGGGCGCACACACAAATACATACACCTACACACACATACACACATACAAGCACAAACACACATACAAGCACAAACACACACTCAAACACATACATACACACATATACATACAGACACCTACACATACATACAGACACCTACACCTACACCACACAACTACCCACACACTCATCACACTCATGCCCATACACAACTACTTACACACTCATGCCTACACACAACTACTCACACACTCATCCCATTCATGCCTGCACACAGACACAAACACATATGTCTACACACACATACACATTTCCCCTCCCCCACACATGCACTCATACACACAACTACCCACACACTCATAGCCGCACGCAGACACAAACACATATGCCTACACACATACACATACCCCCTACACACAAACACACATACCCACACACACACGTAAACACACACGCCTGCACACACACACACTCGTGATTGCGAAAAACATAATTTGAATTCAAGATGTCAAAATTCAAATTAATTTTTCTTTTTCTTTCTTTCTTTTTTTCCTTCTTCTTCTTTTTTTTTTTTTTTGAGGATAAAGCTTTTTTTTCTATTTTTTCTCACTCACTCTCTCTCTCTCTTTTTAATGACGTAGTGTAAACCATAAGCCAAAATACACAAAATTTCTTTTCAGGTTCTTCATTTATCGTTTGCTCGGATGACTTGGTTATCGGGTTTGTCATTTATTTGCATTTATTGTTTTATGCATAAAAATGTAGGAAAAAAAGATAAAAAAAATTCTGAACACACGCTAAAAACTTTTTATCAGAAAGGTTATCATTATGATTTGAAAAATATTCCTTGTTTACGATTTCGAAGATTGCTCATTTTCCTTTTTTCAATCAAATCAAGCCGATATCGGATTGGTAATGGTGAAGGTGTGTCTTTGAATCAATATTCAATTCAAAATGCAATTCGGATTCTAACTTATTTGGGATTTAGGAAGCAATTTGTAGTTCAAAAAAAAAAAAAAAAAAAAAGTATACTTATGACACGCGTAAGCAGCAATATTTCTAAAATTTCATTTTTCATTCAGAGGCTGTCCATAAACGATGTCAACACTATTTTCAACAAATTTAACCCTCTCACAAAAGTGTCACACTCCACCTTTACCCCTCCTTTTCTCTTGTCACACGTCACACTGTTTTTCACATATGTTACGATAAATAATGCGTGATGCCACACTTCTCACAATTTCGCGGATCTTTGTTCCCTCTCAAAGCGTGACATTATTTGTGGACGACCACGACACCTCGATGACTTTTTGATATCAACTTGATTTATGACCATAACAACTCTGACAATGTGCAGTCTAGCTCTTATAGGAGGACTGCCGACGATAAACGAAGCTTAATAGATTTCATTTGTTGAAATATGGGTAATTACCCATATTTCAACAAATGAACAGTAACAGTTACTACGTTCTGCCATTATAAAAAAAATGTTTCTTTTTCAACTCGAGCACGAATGAACTCGTACAAGGTTTACCATCTTGTTGTCAGAGCCATACGTGATTGGTTCTAAACAAAAATGAAATAATCTGCGTCATGAAGGATAATATAGCAATCTTTTAACGAATAGCGCAAAAAACTTGAAATTATGGGGTTGTTTCCGAAATTTTAAAAGTATTTTTTTCTGAAAGAGCCTGACTAAAAACATAGGATTTAACCACTTTTAAACAGCTTGACATACTTTAATATTTTTAAACATTTTTTTTTTAAATCAGTGCGCAGATTGAAATTTATTTCTTACGCTTCTGCACATGACATCACAAGTGATGAAATGCTATTCACTGATGTCATTAACGCACACTGCAAATTATCATAACCTGGCAACGCAGACTGACAGCAAAGTGTAAACATTTAGCGCGGCAATGAAGTAGCGAGCCAAAGTACATCACTTGTGACGTCATTATGACCACGACTTATTTCCGAAATCGGACACTTAAAATAATTAAATTAAAAAAACTGTTTTGGAAAAATAAAAGATTTTTCTAGCTCCATGTTATTATTATTATTATTATTATTATTATTATTATTATTATTATTTGATTATTCTATCAATTTCAGTGACTAAGAGTAGTACTTTTGACTGAAGGAAACAACCCAATTATAAAAAATAACGGCTCCGAATTAAAAATTAAATGCAACTTTGTTCGCTGTTTAATAAAAAAACAAGCAATTACCAATTAATTATGTATGTAATGGGATAGACGTCATTTCTGAGAAAGGGAAAACGTCTCTGGAGGGAAGTATCTTCTGCAATAGTTCGAAGCGCGGCAGAAAAAATAGTTTTACAGAGATTGCCGTTGGGAAATCTCAAAAATTTTGTTGAACATGGATTTTTTAGGAAATCTTTCCTCATATAGTATCTATCGTTAAATTGACACTGAATTTGGTGCCTCAGTTTTGGGAGCCAAATTATCGTTAAGTCGTCACCAATTTATGGCGTCACTTTCCTTTAACCTTCTGTTTCATTGCTTCCGTTCTGTGTTGAAATTTCAACTTCATGACACGAAAAGTATATCTTCAAAAAGGAAGGAATCACAAATCATATATAGTCTGTTTTTAAAACATTGTGTGTCGTAAAAACACATGATAGATGTGAAACTTCAACCCTTTTTTTTTCGCATTCTGAACTGTCACTTCACTTGCACGTTTTCTCTCACGTCACGTTCTTGTTCTTTCTGCTCCTGACTTAGGCATATTCACAACAAAATTGTATATTTTAAAAAAGAAAACTAGAAAACTAAACAAAAATCGAAATACGCTTTTCAAATTGCGGCCAAACAATGTTTAACAATGTAAAACAATAGTGATTATAAAGTTAATTCTGTTAATAAAAATTAACAAACTAGTTTCAAGGCAGAACTTAAGCAATGTGGATTACAGTTTTGAATATATGACTTGAATCAAAGAAATCTTCGTAAACCAGCATTATTCGAAAAGTTTAAAATGAACAAAATCCTCATATAAATGCCTACTTAGGTTCTGTCTTGAAATTGACTAGTTAAATTTATTAACAAAAGTAACTTGATAATTACTATTATTTTTCATTGTTTTTGGCAGCAATTAAAAAACAACTACGTCACTTCCGTCACAAAAAAAAGTTGAGGATCAGAATTTCAAAGCCTTCGCGTAAAAAGTTTCACTTCAAAACTCTTAGGGCCAGTCGTAGTTTTCAAAATACGAAAACTTCGCCATGCAGGGCCTGATTAACGCACGGTCCGGCGGGTCCGCGGACCTGGGCACCACAAATTTAGGGGCACTAAAATAGCCTAAATTAACTTCCTTCCTTTTTTTCTGTTAAAGTGAACGTTCCTTTTCAGCTTTTAAAAGAATCAAAAATTGTTTGAGAAGCTGCGTTTCTCAGGATAATTTACAGGCGTTTTTCTTATTGACCATTGAAAATTCTGTGACATCAAAATTAGATTTCGATGATGTGATCGACACATTTGCCTCTGTTAAAGCCAAAGTCTTTTTAAAGCTTAATATCAGAATTATTATTATTATTATTTTTTTTTTGCTATTTTTGCAGTTTTAAAATGTTTTTTAATACATTTTCACCTTAAGCTAAGGCAATTTTAACTATGATTAGTATGGTGACTATCAAGTGTTTGGTATTCAAATCCCAGGTTTTTTGTAGTAATGTTTAGGTTTCTAGTGTATTAGGTTTCTAGTACAAAACATTGACTTTGAAATTGTGCTGATTTTCTCATGGGGGGGGGGGGGGTACCAATTTTTACTCAGGACCTGGGCACCAATTTGTCTTGATCGGGCCCTGTCGCCATGCAAATTTTCAATAATGGGGTCGTTTCCAAAATTTTAAAATTATTATTATTATTATTATTATTTTTTTTTTTTGAAAGAGCATGCTTAAAAACATAGGATCTGACCATTTTTTAAATAATTTGTTTAATTTTAATATTTAAAAAAATCGGTATGTTTTTATTGTTTATACTTCTGCCCGGTGCTGCCGATAACATCACAAATGATGAAATGCCATTCAGTGTTGCCATTCACAGAACAAAATATTTAATTCACATCTTTACTCACGGGTATTGGCAGCGATAGGGTTGATAGCAAGCGTAGAGCGCAATTTTAATTCGCTGCTTGATTATCATAACGTGGAGACGCGAGAGAAAAATGCGGCAAAGTACATCATTTGTGACGTCATCAACGCCACGCCTTGTTTAAAAAATCGGAAATTAAAAAAAAAAAAAAAAAAAAAAAAAAACAGTTAAAAAATAACTGTTGGGAAAATAAAAGTATTTTCTGGGACCATGTAATTTATTTTTAACCGACTTCAAAAAGGAGGCGGTTATCAGTTCATACCGTATGTATGTTTTTTTTTTTTTGTTTGTCCACTCATAGCGTCTCACCTAGTGAACCGATTTTGATGATTCTTTTTTTAATGGATAGAGGATGGCTCAACTTAGGTCCCATTACTTTGTTTGACCATATTTGTTCTTTAAAAAAAAAGTTATGGGCAAAAAACAGTAAATTTCCCTATTAAATGATTAAAATGATACTAGCGAAGTTCGCACTTTTCATCCGTGGATGATGGTGGCTCAGTGGTAGAATTCTCGTCTCCCACACGAGCAACCCGGGTTCAACTCCCGACTAGGACAAAGTGAATTTTACTAAAATTTCGTTTCTACTGTTTCCCGTATTTTCTCGAATGTTCTATTAATTTATGTATCTTTTCAAATCTGGAAAGTTCCAGCACTTTTTCAAGTTATATGTAACGTTCATTCGTGGTTCTGAATAAAGATCTCGAGTTGAGACTAACGAGTATTCGCTTCATTTGGCTTTCACATTGTCTTCGCTATCTTCATCTACGCGACAGTATGAAACTCATTGTTATAAAAGTTTGGTGCCATATAACTGTAACATTAATAGTAATTGTAATGATAATTTTGAATAAAGGCTTTTCTAAAGCAATACAGTGATATAGAGTCTTATTTCTTATTAGGTAACTTCTTACTTTTACTGAAATATCTACATTTACACAAAAAAGAATGAAATAAAAAATTTTGAAAAAAAAAAATAGAACCGACTTCAAAATTGCTCAAAAAAGTGAAAAATAATTTTATTCTTTAAACACCATCGATAATACTTTTAAACATAATTTTTGAAGTTGGCGCAAAAACAAAAAGTAAAATCCATTGTAACCATGCTTCGTTCATATTTTTATCAAAAAATCATCCAAAGTTAGGAACGAAACATTTATATCGTTACTAAAATATGCTGTCATCAATGCGTAATGCATGTGGTAGTGAAGAAACTGGACCTGGTTAAATTTATACTTGTAGTTGAGTTATGGCTGTGAATGATTTTATCGATCGTTTTTGCGCCAACTTCAAAAATTATGTTTAAAAGTATTATCGATGGTGTTTAAAGAATAAAATTATTTTTCACTTTTTTGAGCAATTTTGAAGTCGGTTCTATTTTTTTTTTCAAAATTTTTGCTTATTCTATCAATTTCATTCACAAAAAGTACTACTTTTGACTGAAGGAAACAACCCCATTCTTTAAAGAAGGCAATATATTTTTGCTTCATTATTAAAATGTATGACAAACAAAATGAGTAAATATTTTCGTCAGCGTGACGCAATACTTTCATTTTTCACCATCGCAGTGGAAGAAGAATGTTCCAATCTACGTGATATCTCACCAGCTGATAATACGGAAACAAAACTAACTTTTGGAAAATTAGAATTCAAATTCTTTTAACGCACTGTTTGATGTCAAAATGCTTCTGCCGTCGGGATTGATGGTGCTTTTGTGGCTTGCTTTTGGAGTGGTATCCCTCATTTTTCTCAGCTTGAGTTTCACCGTTGCTTTCTACAAATGGTATGGCACCCTCAACATATCCAAGTTCTGCAATCGAATGCCGAGTTATAAGATGATTCCAGTGGTCACTTATTCTCAACTGTTGAAAGCCCTCTACACAAAAAATTTCCAAGTTTGTAAGTGAAATTATTATTCAAGCATCTGTCCTGTAAGATATCCTCATATGGTAATGGGTGAAAACTTCGCGGCCGAAACTTCGCCGGACAGTACTTCGCGGCCAAAACCTCGCGTGGACAAAACTTCGTTCGGTCAAAACTTCGCATGGACAAAATTTCGCGCTATCAAAACTTCGCGTGGACAAAACTTCGCGTGGACAAAATTTCGCGCGATCAAAACTTCGCGTGGACAAAACTTTGCACGGTCAAAACTTCGTGTGAGCAAAATTTCGTGCGTACAAAACTTTGCACAAACAAAACTATGTACGTTAGTTAAAGAATGTAGTTAGCTATAGAACATTAAATTGTTATTATAAAACCAATTCCTCGTTTTCGAAAAAGTGATAAATTGATCTTTATTTAAATTTCAAATCTGTACTATCAATTTATTACTTCATTAACTTGCTACACTTAAATTCATTTAGGATTTACACAATTAACTTGCAATCAAGTAATTCATTATGAAAAATTAAGTTCTTTATATAGAACGTGTCTAATGCGTTCTTGGAAATCATTAAACGATAACCCCCCCCCCCTTCCAAAAAAAGGATACATTTTTACTTTTTAGCTAAGTTTATATGATATGTTAATTGAAGTTCATTGTTATTATTGCGCGAAGTTCTACCTACACGCGCGCGCGCGAAGTTCTGGATAGGCGAAGTCACGAAGTTATAAATCAGCGAAGTTGACCGCACGAAGTTTTGTCCACGCGAAGTTTTGATCACGCGAAGTTTTGATCACGCGAAATTTTGGTCGCGCGAAGTTTTGTCCACCCGAAGTTTTGTCCACGCGAAATTTTGACCGCGCGAAGTTTTGTCCACCCGAAGTTTTGTCCACGAGAAGTTTTGTCCACACGAAGTTTTGGCCGCGAAGTTTTGTGCACACGAAGTTTTGGCAGCGAAGTTTTGTTCGACGAAGTTTTGGCCGCGAAGTTTTGACCCCAAACCCCTCATATATATAATAGCCAATGATCGAGTGACGCTGACGTCACCAACAATGAAACTCGCGCCACGGCATGATAATTTGATGATATTTTTTGGCAATGCAAGGAAAGGCTTTATTGTGACAGAGCTGAACTGGATCTGGTAACTTAACTGTTCTACTGGTAATACTGTCATTTTATGAGAATGAAGAAACGTAAAAAAGGTCAACAATGAACGCTACGTACTGGAGTTTAGGGTTCATCCACTGGTGTTAGGGTTAACATGTCAACTATCAAAATATCACCAAACAGGCTATGGCTTAGTTCAAATGCAGAAGCAATTTTCACCCATCATACCTTGACGGGCGATATATTTTCTAGTAATTAATATAAAACCAAATAGCTAGTTTGGCGGATGCTTTCTCACTTGATAAAGATAGTTCAAAACCGATTTTTTAACATCAATGTTTCGAAAAACAGTAAATGTGAATTGTTTGTTTATTTTTTGTCGATGGTGGTGAAAGAAAATAATGCTTTACTTTTATAGTTTTTATGAACTATTAATAAATAACCCTCCTTCCCCTCACGCCTCCAAAACACACTTAGGAAATATAATTCATGATACTGCGATTTACCATGCTAAAAAATCCCCCCCCCCCCCCCTCCTTTTTTTTCGATTTTAATGCAACAGTACAACTGTAGTTGAGAATTCTGCGACGACTTCAGATTAAATATTCTTGGAAATTTGGACCAAAAATTGTCAAACAAATTCATTCAGAAACAACCAAACCCATGGCGGGATCGACCCATCGATCTTCGTTTTTAGCACATCGCTCTACCCAACTGAGCTATAAGGCTTCACTCGAGGGGGGGGGGGGGGCGTTATACAGTAAAGCAATGCGTATTTAAAAAAAAAACTATTTTTATGAAAAACCACCACATTTGAGCTTATTTTTTGGCGAAAGCGGTAAACAAAAATGTTTTAAAGAGATGCTTACTTATACAATTTGAGAAAAATGTCAAACTATGAAGGCATTGTCATTAAAAAAAAAAAGTAAAATCTGTGACCTACTTCCCCCAATTAATTGTAATTTGAATTCCGAAACTTTGAATTCAAATTATGTTTTTCGCAATCACGAGTTGCGACAAGACCCTACTGATTAGAGTTATTGTTTCTAGAAACGGCTCCCCCAACAAGCATGTCCCTCCTACTGGGTGGTTACGTGTGTATAGTTGTGTGTGTAGGCTTACGTGTGTGCACGTAGGCGTGTGTATGTGTGTAAAGGCGTGCGCACGTAGGGGAGTGTATATGAGCATGCGTGTGTAGGACATGGACGCCACCGCCCAGTAAAAGTGGATTCCGGGAACAGTGCTCAGGACCAGCCTCGCCGCCGCCGGTGGACGGTGGTGCTGCAGCCCTGGTCCAAGCTGAAAAAGGAACCGTAACGTCAAGGACAGTCAAATGAAAGCAATAAGCAATCGTGATTGCTCAAAAAAAAAAAAAAGTTCCGTCTAGAACTAGACGAGCATACTTTCCCGTATACCCATACTACTTTCTAGTACCTGATCAATGTTCTCAAAAATAGCTAAAATCGCAAATTTTTTCAAACATATATTTTTTAATATTTTAAGCTGATTTCTAGAAATAAAATATTCCTTACTTTTCTTCAAAAAAACGAACAAATAAAATAGCAGCACCTTTTAAACAAAGCAGCTAATACACTTCTTTCCATTAAAAAATGTTTTTAACAGTTTTCAAAACGAAAAAATAATAATAATAAGTTCATTAAAATAAATCATAGACTAATAATAAGAGTAGACCGAGCTTTCTCATTCTTGCTGATAAAGAAAATTGGTTCATAGATGTATCATGTGACTAGTGGAAGGGCTTGGCGAAGACTTTGGCAGCATGGTTGCTAGATGGCAGCATTATCTATAGTTTGGCACTCGACATGTATTTTAAGACAATGTGTTTTCATTAAAAAAAACTTCCAGGTGCAGAGATTGAACTGTTTTTCTTTTAGTTATGCATTATTTTGACATTAGTAATAGTTTTTCATCAGTTTTCGGTAACTTTTATTTCATTTGGAGCTGTCAGCATTGGCGTGAACGAAATGGCGTAAACGTTTTGCGTTAACGCAAAAATGTACTAATCGGTATCTTAAATTGAAACTGTATGTAAAAATCTTACCGTTTGCTGATTCTTCTTGGTCGCTTGCATCTTTTATTGCTTAGAGAGTTATGGAAATTGACTGAAGAAAATGCACAATACTATCTAAACGAAAAACTCACTATATTAACAAACTATTTACAACTTAGAATAACAAATTTACAAATCGGACTCCATAAAAGATCATTCTTCCGTGTTCCATCAATTCTATTTATTTTATTTCGATCGTCTGCTACGATCAACGCCCGCTGTTGCTAGGATATCCACCAGTCATATGGTTTGGTTTATGAGCAGCAAAAGGGTTGCCATAGCTCGGTCTACTCTTATTATTAGTCTATGAAATAAATACATCATATAAAAAAAAATCGTTTCTTTTTCCCCTGTTGCCAAAAATAATTTTTTAAACGAATTAATGCACTTACCAAAATAAAAAAAAACAATAAAATGTCAACTTAAAGAAATAATTTTCATTGTCAAAAAAAAAAAAAAAAAAAAAAAAAATCGTCTGCGCATATTTTTCGAGTTTATTCACCGAAAACTAAATACCTAAATTAAAACTTTAGCGTGGAAATAAAAACAAATCGTATCAACAATAATTATTTCACAGTTAAAACCACAGCAGTGGAGTCGGAGTCGGAGTCAATCTCATTTTGGGATAAAAGAGTCGGAGTCGAATATCCAAGAATCGGAGTCAGTCATTTGTCCTCCGTGTATAAATGTTTGCCAAAGCTACGAAGTCAGAGTCGAAGTCGGGGAGTCGGAGTCCGATTAATTGTCGGGAACAGGAGTCAGAGTCGGTGTCAGGTGCCCCTAAATTCTCGGAGTCGGAGTCGGGAGTAGGTCGTCAAGAGGTATTTCCAACAAAGTTTGTTTGAAGTAAATCCGCCTTTAAGTTCGGAATCTATATTGACTTTCAGTTTCCCCTTAGGCGCTAATGTTAAGAGATTTGAACTGTTCGAAATTGAACGAAAACTTGTTCAAATCAAAAAGATATTTTCGATACATGTTTTTTAGCCTACTTTCCCAGTAAAAGTCAGAAAAAGAAGAAAAAAGCATGAAAGAAGGCTAATGCATCTTAAAAATATCGTGAAAAACAAAAAAAAAGTCAAAAATAAATAAAATAATTAAATAAATATTGAAAAATTAAAAATTGGAAAGTAGGGTATTGAGATGGGGAAAAATGTCTGTCGGTCTGTCTGTCGGTTTGTCTGTCTGTCCCCCCCCCCCCTAATAACTTTTGAATGAATAGTCCGATTCGAACAAACTTTTTTTGTTCGAAAGATCTCGGCGAGGACATCTCATTCCCATATTTCACTTTTTGATTTGAACTATTTTTTGTTCAATTTTAAACAGTTCAAAAAAACTTAACATTAGCGCCTACGGGGAAATTCAAAGCAATTCCGAACTGTGAGGCGAATTTGCTTCAAACAAGCTTTGTAGGAAAAAGTTTTTGATGAAAAACTTGTATATAAAATATCTTTTTGATTTGAACAATTTTCCGTTTAATTTTGAACAGTTCAAATCCCTTAACAATAGTGCCTACGGGGAAACTGAAAGTCAATGAAGATTCCGTACGTGAAGGCGGATTTACTTCAAACAAATTTTGTTGGAAATAATTCTTGACGTCAAACTCCAGACTTCGACTCCGAGAATTTACGGGCACTTGACTCCGACTCCGACTCCTGTGCCCGACAATTAATCGGACTCCGACTCCCCGACTTTGACTCTGACTTCGTAGTTTTGGCAAAAATTTATACACGGTGGACAAATGACTGACTGCGATTCTTAAATATTTGACTGGGACGTTTTTTTGAGCTTTGCGTGACTGCTTTTCCCACAAAAAGTAACTAGCGGAATTAAATGAAATTTGGTCCATATGTTGCCCCTAACAGAAAGAGCTGATTCAATTTCTGGTGTCAAGAATTCAAACGAGGGTTGAGCTATGGAACGTTTTTTTGTCGTCAATTGTGACTGCTGTATCTCAAGAAATAATGTACGGAATGAAAGAAAAATTTATCGGCAAGTAGCCCTTAGCGGGTATAAGAGCTGATTTTATTTTGGTGTCCTAACAGCCTAAAAAGGGGATAGCGCAATCGCCTGTTCTTTTTTTCCATTGTGAGTGCCATATCTCAAGAAGTAATGCTACGTTCTGGTTGAAATTTGGAATATATGTGAATTCATACGTAAACAGGCTTTGATTCAATTTTGACTCCAATCGCTCCAAGAGGTGTTGATTTTTTTTTTCTGCGAATAAAAATAGCTTTATTAATGCAACAATAAGAAAGATAAATCGTAATAGATTGTCGTCTGCGCATTTCTCGTGATTTTAATTGTATGTAAATGATCGGAAATATTATCTCAACTAGTGGCACCCGCACGGCTTCGCCCGTAATAGAAAAATTAAAGGTCTTTTGTTTCGCTTGTATATTTACAAATAATGTATGGTGAATTACAGTTCCACGTTATGATAATTTCGTATCTCGCCAATTGGCTTGTGCCCATGTTACGGTTCCACGTTATGATAATTTCGTAATTTATGATAGTTTTTTTCTTAAAATTGGAATAAAAAAAGAACCACATCGAATTTTCGAAAAATCGCTTCGAGGTACACACCCCCATGCTACATACTAACTTTGTCCCAAATTTCATGAAAATCGGCCGAACGGTTTAGGCGCTATGCGCGTCACAGACATCCTACAGACATCCAGACATCCTCCGGACTGAGAGACTTTCAGCTTTATTATTAGTAACTAGTGATACCCGCACGGCTTCGCCCGCAATAGAAAAATCAAAAGGTCTTTTGGTTCGCCTGTATATTTACAAATAATGTATAGTGAATTTTCTCGCCAGTTGGCTTGTACCGACATTACGGTTCCACGTTATGATAATTTCGTATCTCGCCAATTGGCTTGTGCCCATGTTACGGTTCCACGTTACGATAATTTCGTAATTTATGATACTTTTTTCTTAAAATTGGAATAAAAAAAGAACCACATCGAATTTTCGAAAAATCGCTTCGAGGTGCACACCCCCATGCTACATACTAACTTTGTGCCAAATTTCATGAAAATCGGCCGAACGGTTTAAGCGCTATGCGCGTCACAGACATCCTACGGACATCCTACAGACATCCTCCAGACATCCTCCGGACAGAGAGACTTACTGCTTTGTTATTAGTAACTAGTGGCACCCGCACGGCTTCGCCCGTAATAGAAAAATTAAAGGTCTTTTGGTTCGCTTGTATATTTACAAATAATGTATGGTGAATTTTCTCGCCCATTGGCTTGTACCGACGTTACAGTTCCACGTTATGATCATTTCGTATGTCGCCAATTGGCTCGTGCCCATGTTACGGTTCCACGTTATGATAATTTCGTAATTTATGATAGTTTTTTTTTCTTAAAATTGGAATAAAAAAAGAACCACATCGAATTTCCGAAAAATCGCTTCGAGGTGCACACCCCCATGCTACATACTAACTTTGTGCCAAATTTCATGAAAATCGGCCGAACGGTTTAAGCGCTATGCGCGTCACAGACATCCTACGGACATCCTACAGACATCCTCCAGACATCCTCCGGACAGAGAGACTTACTGCTTTATTATTAGTAAAGATAACTAGTGATACCCGCACGGCTTCGCCCGCAAAAGAAAAATCAAAAGATCTTTTGGTTCGCCTGTATATTTACAAATAATGCATAGTGAATTTTCTCGCCAGTTGGCTTGTACCGACATTACGGTTCCACGTTATGATCATTTCGTATCTCGCCAATTGGCTTGTGCCCATGTTACGGTTCCACGTTACGATAATTTCGTAATTTATGATACTTTTTTTCTTAAAATTGGAATAAAAAAAGAACCACATCAAATTTTCGAAAAATCGCTTCGAGGTGCACACCCCCATGCTACATACTAACTTTGTGCCGAATTTCATGAAAATTGGCCGAACGGTTTAAGCGCTATTCGCGTCACAGACATCCTACGGACATCCTACAGACATCCTCCAGACATCCTCCGGACATCCTCCGGACAGAGAGACTTACTGCTTTATTATTAGTAAGGAAAATTGGAATAAAAAAAAGAATCACATCGAATTTTCGAAAAATCGCTTCGAGGTGCACACCCCCATGCTACATACTAACTTTGTGCCGAATTTCATGAAAATCGGCCGAACGGTTTAAGCGCTATGCGCGTCACAGACATCCTACGGACATCCTACAGACATCCTTTAGACATCCTCCGGACATCCTCCGGACAGAGAGACTTACTGCTTTATTATTAGTAAGGATAAGGAAGAAGATAAAGAAGATAAAGATTTAAAATTTTGAACTGTTGCCATCTTATGTTTGTTAACAAATAAAATATGTGTAATTAATTCAAGCAAGGCTTTTAAAATAACTTTCAATTTTCGCTCTTTGCTATGCTTTTGCAATAATTCAGACATTGGGATGCTCGTCAAGTTTTTGCATGTGTAATTACTTTCTTCTATATCTAATATATAGAAGAAAGTATTGGATTCGTGCAAATTTTCGAATTTCGAATTTTGACGGATTCGAACGTTTTGAGGTGTGCTGAGTTCATTTCGACTATTTTTGGAAAATGTCTGTCTGTCTGTGTGTGTGTGTGTGTGTATGTATGTATGTGTGTGTGTATGTATGTATGTGTGTGTGTATGTATGTGTGTCACGTCTGTGTGCGACCAGTTTTTTGTGGCCGCTCTACAGCAAAAACTACCGCATGAAATCGAACGAAATTTGGTACACATATGTGCCCGTATGTGAACTTGTGCCCATTGGTTTTTGGCGCGAATTCCTCCAAGGGGGGTGGAGCAATGGGACGTTTTTTGAGTTACGCGTGCTTGCTATTCCTCAGGAAGTAACTGGCGGAATCAAACAAAATTTGGTCCATATGTTGCCATTAACAGGAACAGGTGCTGATTCAATTTTGGTGTCAATAACTCAAACGGGGGTTGAGCTATAGAACGTTTTTTTTGTCGTCAATTGTGACTGCTGTATCTCAAGAAATAATGAACGGAATGAAAGAAAAATTTATCGGCAAGTAGCCCTTAGTGGGTATAAGAGCTGATTTTATTTTGGTGTCAACTGCTAAAAAGGGGGTAGCGCAATCGCCCGTTCTTTTTTTCCATTGTGAGTGCCCTATCTCAAAAAGTAATGCTGCGTTCTGGTTGAAATTTGGAATATATGTGAATCCATATGTAAACCGGCTTTGGTTCAATTTTGACGCCAATCGCTCCAAGAGGTGTTGATTTTTTTTTTTTTTTTTTTTTGTGAACAAAAATAGCTTTATAATTGCAACAATAAGAAAGATAAATCGTAATTCGGAACTCCAGCGCTCGAATACGCTACCTTGCGGTGATTTATAAAACTGCGTCTGCACCTAAAACATTGCCACGTTGCGCATCACGTGTGTCTGTTGACGTAAACGCGGTCAGTTTGTTCTGAGTAACGCATTCAACATGTCTAAGAACGCCTTCAACAACAGAAATTAATTCGTCCCTTAGTAGTATTCTCGAGCTTCTCAAAATAATTTCGAAAGCTTCTAAGCTTCTCAAAAGTATTAAATGGTGGAAGCGTAAACAAGAAAACTCTGGATTAACAAAATTGGATAACGTTATACCAGGTAAAATTTTTTATTGTTTTGTATGAATTTGTAAGAATATGGGGTTTTTTTTAATCTTAAATTAATTAAACTTACCATATTTTACAGCAGCATTTAGTTGGAATGGACAGTATGCAAAATATTTTCTTGAATATATTATCGTAGAACAAAATGAATAACCGAGAAAGAATTTACTTTATTCCTTTTATTCTCAGCTGAAAGGTTTCGCCAAATTTGTTTAGGGTTATTAATTTTTAGTATTGTGCGAGCAAAGTAGCCTTGGCGAGATTTCGCGTTTTTAGTTAAACCATTTTTAATTTTTATCATGAGTGGAATAAAATGGTAGTAAGATTACAGAATTCGATAAGTGAAAGGAAATAATGGTCAATCAACTGAAAAGAAAACTACCACCATATATCCGTGAGAATTTTGTTGATGATTTGCATAACATGACACAATTAAATCGTAACTCAGAAATTAGAAAAATCGAAACAGAAAATTTTTAAATGAACCGATTCGGGAATTCGAGAGAAATAACTCAACTACAAATGGAAAAAAAAAAATAAGCGCTAGCCAAGCAAGGCAAGAAAGTATCATCTTCTTTCGATAACAATTTGTAATGTCACATTGAATTTTCTAGCATTAATTGTTATTCTTGTCAGGCCACAATTATTATTTAGTTTTATCAAGAATTGATAAATATCGAATTCAACATCGTGGAAATAGCTGCTTAGAACTACGAACTACGTAGTTTGCATGAATCTTTGACGTTTAGTAATGCTTCTTGAATTCTCATTTCTTTCTACGTGGGCCAGAATATCCACAAGACTTTGAAAATTAATTTTAAAAGAATAAAGCGAAAAAATCATACATAACAACAAAAATCACAACACTTTTAGCATTTTCTTCGTTACCATGTGCGTTTGTTGTAGTTTTCAATTCCGCCATTAGACAGTGACTTCAGTGCCCCCTATAGTTCGTTGGAGTTGCGAATAGACTGTCGTCTGCGTATTTCTCGTGATTTTAATTGTATGGAAATGATCGGAAAAATTATCTCAATGATTTAAAATTTTTAATTGTTGCCATCCTGTGTTTGTTAACAAATAAATGTTTGTAATTAATTCAAGAAAGGCTTTTAAAATAACTTTCAATTTTCGCTCTTTGCTTTGCTTTTGCAATAATTCAGACATTGTTCAAGTTTTTGCATGTGTAATTTTGTTTTTATTGGGAATGCTTCCTCATCAAGCATTGGGAGGGATTAGAAAAAAAAAAGAAAAATATAGAAGAAAGTTTCGTGATGGCCACAACATACTAGTTTTGTTTTTGTAGGGAATATTGCTTTCTCGTCAAGCATGGGGAGGGATCAGAAAAAGGAAAAATATAGAAGAAAGTTTCGTGATGGCCACAACATACTAGTTGATTTTATCTTTGACTGATATTTATTTCGATTTGAAATATGAGTGCATTAACAATTTCTAGTATTTCTTTACCTTTAGATCTTCTACAGTTTATGTGTGGTTATTGCAAGTTATTCGACCGGGAAAGAATCGCTATGCTATGGCTTTCATTCAGACCGATTGTCTTTTTCTACAAACCGGAGAAAGTTGAGGTAAAAACAAGTTTGTAGTGCTTTTTTTCGTCCAAAAAATATCCACATAAACATGAACCATTACGAGTTTAACTAATCTTTTGTGTAAATAAAAGCTCTATAGAAGATTTTTCACGTTTAAAAACCAAAACGACGAAAATAAGTTTTCAATTTGACTGTACAAAAACAGAAAAATCATTCTATATCATAAAATTCTAATGATGGTGTCGCAGCATCCAATGAAATTGTAGACATGTTATGATGTAGATATTCAGACTGAATTTCATAAACAGCGATTAAAATTTCAAGCAAAGGCTGAAATAAACAACAATCTGTAGTTTGCGATACATTAAAAAAAGGACTGGGGGGGGGGGATAGTATTGACTGCTTTGTCTAGCGGTTAGAGAAGTCTGACTGGTGATGTGGAGATTCTGGGTTCGAATCCCGGCACTGGCATAGGAGTAATTTTTCTGTCTTATCCTTGTCCTTTCTTTGTGTGAATACGCTGTTAATGACTGCCTACCCTGTAAATGGGTTCTCATGGTATGTGTGTACTGTGGAAGTAGGACTTTACACCAAATTATGGTGTATTTTGTAAATTACCGCCCTAAGCTAGGGCTAAGGCAGAAATACTTAAAATACACCACCAGCTCAGTTATTCCATCCGAGGACTGCAGTTTCGTGCTTTTTTAGCACTCCTCAGCCCGGAATAGGAATCACATGAGCTGGAGGCGAAAAATCTCTTAAGGGAGCCAAGAGAATCAAACAAACTGGTAGCTAATGTAGAATTAGCACACCAGATGAGTGACCGCATAACTTACTACAAAATACCATACTTTGCCATCAATCTTTGAGTTGAAACCGCACCATTGCTGCGGTCCCCGACTGATGAGTTCCTATAAGAACGAAACTGCTGTCTCTGGATGAGATGACTGGGCTAGCTGGTAGTTTAGAATAGTTCGGAAACAGTTCATTAGTTCAGGAAATAGTTTCATAAGTTCGGAAAATATTTCAGAATATAATTTCACAACCATAGCAATCATTGCAAAAGATGACTATTTTAATTGCTATTTCCATTTTGTTTGTTACCTTTTAAAAATTTGATGCTTTGCAGATTCTCTTGAACAACTCCAATACAATTGATAAATCAAATGAATATGGCTTTCTGCATCCGTGGCTTGGAACTGGTCTGCTAACAAGGTTTGTTGAAAATTAACTTGAAATTGAAACAAATACATTTCGAATATTGAAAAAAGTCTTCAGGCTACAATGCGAAAGATTTTCAGTTATATCTAACCGCACTATGACGCTGCTTTGGGAAAGAATAGATACAAATTTCCGAGAGTACTCGATCATTTTCGAGCAAGAGGATGCCTCAATGGGGTTGTTTCCAAAATTTTAAAAGTATTTTTTTTTCTGAAAGAGCATGCTTTTAAAACATGGAATCTGACCCTTTTTTAAATAATTTGTTTAAGTTTAATAGTTTTAAAAAATTACTTAAATCGGTGCGCTTTCATTGTTTATGTTTCAGCCCGATGACATCACAAATGATAAAATTCCATTCAGTGTTGCATTCACAGACCAAAATATTTAATTCGCATCTTTACTCAAGTGTATTGACAACGCTATGGTTAGTAGCAAGCGTAGAGCGCAATATTTAAATTCGCTGCTTGACTATCATAACATGGAAAATGCGACAGAAAGATGCCCCAAAATGCATCATTTGTTGACATCATAAAGACCACTCCTTGTTTGAAAAATCGGACATGTTAAAAAATTAATTCGCAACTCCAGCGCTCGGAATACGCTACCTTGCGATGATTTATAAAATTAAAGAAAATGGTAAAACATTGCGTTCCACGTGTGTCCTGTTGGTAAACAGAGGCAGTTTGTTATGCGCATTTATTAAAGCATTCGATGTGTCTTGGATTGCTTTCAGCAACAGAAGTTGTTTCGTCTCTTAATGGTATTCTCGAGCTTCTCAAAATAATGTTAGTTTTCATTATTTCCCTCTAAAAAGTGAATTGATTGTCTTAAATGGCGAAAGTGTAAACATAAGAAAACTCTGGATTAACAAACTTCGCATTTGCATGAAATTATCAACAAATATGCTCGTCTGTTCGATGCATTTTTTTTTTTTTTTTTTGAAAGAGGGATAACGTTATACCAAGGTAATTTTTTTTGTGGTGTAATTTGTAAGAGTATGGATTTTATTTTAAAAATCTTAAGCTCGAAAGAAGGATTTGGTAACATTAGCAGAAGAATTAGGGCTTTCATCTCCGCTTTGTTTAAAAATAATTAATTTAACTAACCTTATTATACTGCAGCATTTAGTTGGAATGGACAGTATGCAAAATATTTTCTTAAATATATTTATCGTAGAACGAAATGAAAAATGTTTAACGCTGAGAATATTCATCGCCAAAATAATGCGATTGTAGTTAAGGGTTATAGTTTTAGTATTGTGTGAGCAAAGAACCCTTGGCGAGATTTCGCATGTCAGTTGTAAACATTTTTATTTTTTAATATGTGCGGATTAAAATGGTAGAAAGATTACAGAATTCGATAAGTTTAAAGAAATAATGGAAGATAAATTAAAAAGAAGACTACCACCATGTACCCGTGAGAATTTTATTAATGATGCATGACAGAATTAAATAATAATTCAGAAATTAGAAACATACGAAACAGAAAAAATTAAAATTAACCGATTCGGCAACTTGAGAAATAACTCAGCTACAAATGTAGAACAATTAGCGCTAGCCAAATAAGACAGAGAAGTATCATCTTCCTCTTTTGAAAACACTGGTAAACAAAGGTTTTGTTACATGAAATATTTATTGTGTTCTTATGGCCACAATGAAAATGTAGTTCCATCAAGAATTGATAAATATCGAATTCAACATCGGGGAAATGGCTGATTACAACTACGAACTACGAAATTTGTCTTTAATTTCTAACATTTAGTGATGCTTCTCGCATTCTCATTTCTTTCTACGTGGACCAGAATATCCACAAGACTTTCAAAATTAATTTAAAAAGAATGAAACAAAAAAGTCATGCATACAAACAAAAATTATTAGGCTTATTAGCATTTTCTAAGCTTCGGCGCGGCGTGCGTTTGTTTTACCTTTTTCATCCGCCATTTGACGGTGGCTGCTATCCCCTATAGTTTGTTGGAATTGTTGCTGACCATATACATAACACTGCTTCCACTCTTTTGCAACAGTACAGGCCAGAGATGGAAAACACACAGAAAACTGCTCACCCCTACATTCCACTTTCGTATTCTGGAAGACTTCGTGTCTGTCTTCAACGAGCAATCTGCAGTATTGGTGAACAAGATGGAAGGTTTCGTCGGGAAGTCGTGGATAGACATCGTTCCTCACATCACAGCGTGCACACTGGATGTTATTTGCGGTAAATACAGACTTTTTTAAAAAAGTTTTATGACATTGGAAGAAAATGCTGTGGGCTATGCAAGACGCTACAGTTTTTAAACCTGAAATGTAATATTAATTTGAAATAGAATTGCACGCCAAATTGTAAAATAGTCGTAAAAAATGAACTTAAAATATCGCCATTTTTTTTTCAAGCTGTTTTTCTTGCGCTGGCACCGGTTAAAAAAAAATTTTTTTTTTGTCATTGTTTTTAAGTCAGATACTATTCGACGATCAACTTTTAAGTTTTTTGTGAAGAAAATATATTTTTTCCGATATTATATTTTGATAACAGTTCTATACAGAAATATATCTTTCAATCAGAAGACATTACTAACCAAGGAACTACACGATTAATGTGATAACGAAAAAAATTTAAACATATAGCGATCGAAAGAGCATCTTGAATAGAGATGAAAACAGTCAAAAAAAACCCCGGAAATTTTCGGAAAGAACGGAACAAAAACCGTTTTTTTTCGAAGGGGGTTTATTTCCACTCCCGAAAAATTTTAAAAATAATTTTTTTCAACTTCTCAGGAAGTTTTAATTGAAGTTTTCAGCAAAAAGTGATAGAAATTTCTCATATACTTAAATTCTGACGCGATTTCCTTCCCCACCCACTCCTTGTATGTTAAAATACTGTCTAACTTTGTTTTGCAAGTTGTTATATGATAATATAATTTGCATATAGATAAAAAAATATTCAATACTTTTTGCAAAAAAAAAAAAAAAAAATTGAACCAATATGCTTCGTGAAGAATGTATTTTCCTTCTTCATAAAACAAACAAGCATAACTTTAATCATCTGCTGACTGCGAACCAAATGTATACAGGGTGCGGTAAAAAAATATCCGGGAAAGCAAGTTTCCATGTAACTTTATTAAAAATAAATAAATTAACAAAATACAAAAAATAATAATATGGGAAGACCTTTGTAACCAATAAATTAATTGGTTTAAAACTGGCCGCTTTTTGAAGTAATACAGAGGTGAAACTGCTCATTGAAATTTTCATTCAAGGGCAGCAAGTCCATTAAGCAATCCTATTCCCTATAAAGCAATTGGTTTATAGTCCAAACTTATGTGTAGTTTAGGGTTGATCTTTGACTCTAGAAAAGGCCATACAGTGTAATAAATGGGATTGATGTCTAGCGAGCAGAGCGTCCACTCTAAAGTTAATATCATGTCAAAAACTGCGCCTTACACCACTCTTGTCTTTTTGCTAGCCGTATGAACTGGTGTGGAGTCAAATTGAAATGTCTTGTCTACATTGCTGTGCTGAAGTGCTCTTAGGTCCACAAAAGTACAACAGCTTCTAAAATGTCCATCTGGTAGACTTTTTGATTCATTTATAACCCTCATCCACAAAAAACCAGAGTTTTGTTTGTTGCTTGTGCTGATTCCATGACAGACAAAGCCTGACTTTGGATTTTGGCGATGTTCAACATTTTCTAATGTGCTTGGAGGGTCTACAAACCAAATCCTATTGTTGTGGGGGTTATGACTACTTTTACTACTATGCTTAGCACGGCCGTATGAACAAACTGGAACTCCAGTGTCCAGTTTAAGTTTTTATTCAGCTTTAGAAACCCTTACGCAGTTTTCGTTTGGGGTTTCTGTTGGAATGAAAAATAAAAACCCATTTAGTTTTTATTTAGACCTGGATTGGAAAAAATCAAAACTTAATAGCTTTCATTTTCAGACAGTAATCATGTTTAAAAGTCAAAAATTACTATTATTGTTTCAAGTTTCAAAGACAATCTAAAATAGTAAATGTAATTGTTATGATTAGATGCACCTTCCCAATATTATTGGTTGAACGACGACTACTTCCTCTTTTTCTGGTGTTTTACCACCAAGAAAGCTCTCAGTTATAAAACAAAAAGTTTTTTTTTTTCTTATTAAACCCTTCTTTATGTGTATTTCTGTAGTAGTCAAGCAGAAAAAGATGTGTGGATTGCATATATTTTTTAATGCTTAATACTTTATAAGTCCTAAAAAACACAGCTATTAAGAAACCCTATTTTTATTCATAAAAAAATCAGTTTTTCCATTCTTTCTCGAAAATAGCCGGTAAAAAAGTTTTTTCCCCCCACCACTTCGGATTTTTTCAAAATTTTCGGAAATTTTACATCCCTAATCTTGAGACACATTTTTGAAGCAAAAATTATTTACTCTCGTTCGCCTGTTATAGATATAAGGTCTTAAAATTTGCCAATTTTTTTTGAAAAGTGCTAAATTTAAAGCTTTGGCGAGAAATCGATCATGCAATTTCACCGACTGTATTCATCTACAAGTCATGTGAAAGATTTCTTCCATTACTCACTGGAACTTAATTTGGCGACTTTTCTTAAAATTTCGTCAGACTTAGAGACCTCCTATTTTGATAATGGGGACACGAGGACAAATAATTTATTCGTTTAGAAACATGTTTTGCAATGCTCTTTCGCTTGCTACTTTTTTTATTTTTTTTCATTAATATATTATCGTGTGGTTTTCTGGTAAGGAGTAATATCGTCTCATATTGTTTATAAAATGAGATAATACAGTACGTAAAGTATATAAGATGTATCGTACCTTTTTCAATTTGACGTTTTAATGATTCAAATATGTAAAGTAGGGCTTGCCAAATTCTCTGAAAATCTATTAGCTGGGGGCAAAAGTTAGATACTAGTTAACTTTTTGTACATGGGTTTGAGAAGATGTTCGAGCCTTCTACCCGACAAGTTTTAAAATTCCAAACTAGAGCAATAAATATATTACAGAAGTGTCTATTTTGGCAATACATATGTTAAATATTCCTTTAAAAAACCCTTGATTTTTCAAGGACAAGATTCAGACATCAAGATTGGAACCTTCTTTTGAGTGTTATAAAATTGATTCATATGTGTGGTGAAAAAGAGTTTATATTAAGTATTGTCTGAACCATCGATTACATGGAAAGGCTAATATCCGGTTTATAGGTGGAAATGGACGCATCTATTAGTTTATAGGGGTGTTAGTTGGTTTGTTACAGATATGCACTTTTGCCTCTCTATTATTTAGTCTTAGTTTTGTAAAAATGAAAATTTGCTCTCAGCAACATTTTTTTAATCTAAAGTATATTCGATTTATATTCTCACGGCAAAAAGTCTTTACTTAGCGGTTTGCCAAATTACATACAATCAGCGGTCAAACAGTAACATGCGAGAACAACAAAATAGGTACTCAGCTTCAATGAGATGACATCTGCCTCCAGCTCGTTTGTTCACTATTCCAGACTAATCAGTCCATAACAAGAACGAAACTGCAGTCTCTGGACGTGATGACTGGGTTGTAGGTATTAGTGATGTGCCGGATTGTTAAAAAAGTAGATCCGCGGATACGGACCCGGATCATTAGTGTCAAGATCCGCGGATACGGATACGGATCTCAAATTTTTTTTTCCCCCAATTCAACTATTCAAGTGTAAAATTTGTTACGGAAGGTATTCCCGTCAGAATAATGGCAGTTTCTTCAAAAAATGTCAACTGCGGCAAAAATATAACTAAGACTATGATTTACTCTTAAAGAAATCTCCGTTAAAATTGAGGGAATGTTGGGAGGAATGGGTCAGGGCTGCATTAATGCTTAGATGGAATGTGAAAAATTATTTCTATCTTACTCGGTAGATGTAGGATACAGGAGCAAGAGTGTAAAGCTGCTACTGGACACGCTAGAAATAGTTTTTCACATTTTATTTCAGCATAAATGCAGCGCTGACCCATTCCACCGAACTTCTCCGACCGACGAAATACAGAGCCGGAAACACTTTTACAAACAGTAAATAGAGAATTTAGTCTCACTTTTTTTTGAAGGATGCCGAGAAAAACAAAAATGAGGAATAACAGAAACCCCAAATCAGTAACAAAAACTAATATTAAATTAAAAAACAAAACAAAACATGTCCCAGAGAGCCGACCTCATATTAAGATGATCTTCGCGGGTCAGAACACACATTTGTTAACAAATATGAACTGAGAGCAGGTAAAAATATTAAATCATTGAGCTTTTTCTCATTATCTTCTGACTATGAAATCGCTACCAATTGCGCGTATAAAGGATAAGAATTGCATTTAAACTTTACTTAACAAGATTATAGCTCCTACTGTATATATGTTAGAAGTTTCAAATAAATATCAAACGCAGAAAACTTCGTTCTTTCAATTAGGGCCAACATTTTTAACGTACGGGTAAATTTTTACTACCATAATTGTGAAAAACGTTAAATCAGTTTTTAATTAATATCTCCGGTAATTAAATTTCTGCAAAAACGAGGCGGCCAAGCTAAGAACACTTTCGATCAAGTCACCTTTTGAACGAAAAATGAACTATCAAAATCGGTTCATCTGTTTGGGAGCTACGATGCCACAAAAAGACACACTGATACACACTTTAAAAACTTATTTCCCTTTCCTTTTTGCAACGGGGGGGGGGGGAATACAAATTGGCTTCTGAAATGCTACCTTATAATTTAAATAGGGAATAAAACCTAATTTAAACGGAATTTACGAGTCTTTTATTCAAATATTTAAAAATTTCTAGGATAGAAATGATCCGTTTAAGATCCGTCAAAAAGTAACGGATACGGATACGGATATCCGGAACATCACTAGTAGGTATATTGCATGTAGCATAATATTCTTTTGCTCTCAATTTTTCAGGTACCATTTGCTGAAAATTTAGACCTGCGAAGACTTATTGCCCGGTATTTGTCAATCCCCCTGTTTTTTTAATTAGAAAAAACTATACTAGGGATAGGTTTGATTACTATCTAAGCAATAACGATTCATCCACTCTGACATCTCTAAGATGAAATAAACTTTCTCAAGATCAGGATCGAACAATATTCCCTATCGTTTGAAATACTTTTTAAGAATTTGAATAACATCATATTTTTTTCATAAACGAGCTAATGTGTGCATCACATGACTTCCTTTTACTCCAATTTAATGTCATTTTCTCTTTATTGGCAGCTTTAATGTGATTCAATAGTTTACTCTCTAAATATCACCAACAGTGGCCAAATTGAAACCAAATTAAAAAATAAAATAAATTTAAAAAAAAATCGCCAAATTTGTCGCCAAGTTGGGGACAAAACTTGGCGACCAAAAGACTAGCGATATATCGCCAAGTGTCCGCCAAATTATAACACGACTTGAGTTTACATCGAAAATAACAATGATTTCCCCCCAAAAAGGGAAATAAGACCCCCTTTGGAGCATCCGAATGCAACCGAAAAGAGAGGTGTACAACTAGAACCCACTAGGAGTCTAAGTACCAAATTTCAACTTTCTAGGACATTCCGTTCTTGTGAGTTATGCGACATACATACACACATACACACATACATATGTACATACAGACGTCACGAGAAAACTCGTCGTAATTAACTCGGGGATCGTCAAATCGGGGATATTTCAGGTTTTCTGTACGTTCCTAGGCATATATCCACGTGTGGTCGAATTGAAAAATAAACTCAACATTCTATTCGGGGGTGAGCAAAATGAAAATTAAGGCAGATTTTTGAGTGAAAATTTTTTTGCGAATACAATACTTCCTTTTTTGTAAAAGGAAGTAAAAAGATTTAGCTTAAATCTTTTCTTTAGCAAAATATATCTTTTATTTTTTTGCATCAAATGTAATCTTTGTTACTGGACCGGGTGTTATCTATTCATAACAGCAAGTGACAGAATGTCAGTGCGCATTAATGAATTACTCTCGATATTTTTTGAATTTTCGTGCAATCATTCATTGTCGCTGCTTACTCCTAATCCAGCAGTGTTTGTTTTGAATTTAAAATGAAAACATGTTTATTACTTACTTGTTTCGAAACAAATCATTGAAAGATAAAAAATGCAGGCTACCGGCAGATAAAATGCAGTTACGGAATCCTCACTAGATAAAAGGAGCGGGAGTTCGGAAAACACTTCTTGAGAGTACGTCATCGTTCATTTACATATGAAGCATGTTACTTTAGTTTTCCTGCAGTAAAACCTCATTTTTCCGGTTCCCGACTATCCACATCTCCGGATTATTCGGAACGAATTTGTATCCTTAAAAAATAGTATTTACACAGATAATTTTAAATTGTAGTAGCAAGAACTCAGGTAGCTCTAAAAAAAAGAAAGAAAAGCGTTAGGGTATTCATGTTTCATTCAGACCTCACGAGTGTTTGTATCAGTAGATCGTTTGATCGTAGATCGTAGGTAGTAGAGAAAATATAAACCCATCTTTACTAAGAAATGATTTTTGGGTTTATATTTTGAATGTCTTGTAAACAATTCGATGCCGTTTTGTTATAAAACATGTTTTTTATCGTAATGATCGGTGAATCTGCTTTTTTCTGTACTTTGTTACTTGGACGAAAAACTCACTGAAGATGCGATTAAATCAATTTTAAGCTTATAAATGCACCAATCTGAAGGAAAACAAAAATAGATTTTATTTCCCGGTATTTGCGAATGCAGAACTTTTTAGTTTTAGTTCGCTTGAACATGCCTACTTCTGTTAATGCTATGAAGAATTAAGTTTTACTACTACTTAAATAGTTAAAGTATTTTTACAACATTTATCAATGTTTGGGATATTTGATGGTAAATGATCTGTTTTTTCTGTTAAAGCCCGATGTTGCCAATGGTTTTTAACTAAAAAACCATGCCTAAATTAAACTATGTTTTTTTAAAGTATTTTTCTCCTGATTTGAACAGAAATTTAATGCCAATAAACATACAGTCTACTCCTGATAACTCAAACATTCCTTTAGCTTGAAGTTTTCATTCGATCCCAAAATAATTTAATGTTTTCAATACCATGTTGTGTCTATACCTCAAATGTTCTCCTTTTAAGCCGAAGTTTTTGCGAGAGTTTCGTTTAAATTTTATGCTTAAAAATGCAACCAAAATAAGAAAAAAAAAGCTCCCCCCCCCCCTTTAATACATTGCTTTGCTTACCAGCTTGTCTGAGGGGGATGTTGCAATATTATGTGAGAAGTAGTCGATTGGGCAACTTTTTGCCGTGACTGACGATCAATTTTATTGCTCGCTAATCTTAGAGAAACTTACAATTTTGGCAAAAAATAGTTAAAACCAAGGGAACTGAAATCAGGAGAAAAGAAATTGGACCTACGACATACAAACTTAATGGCATTTAAAGATGCGATAAAAAATGTAAGCAGTCAAAAATAACTTCCTTTTTTGAGGTATCTTAATGAAACTTATTTTCAGTAAAGATATTTTTACGCAGTACTAATAATATTATCCGAACTATAAGTGTTGTAGTTCATCCATTATGCGTTTTTCCCGAAAAAGAAAAAAAAATTTCTTCAGAAAGCTGGGAAAGGAACGCAAATGAGATGTTGGACTTGAAACTCAGCTGTTTACAAAACTACTAGTGTAATGATTAAGAATTTATGCTGGTCCTAGGTAGTTTCTTTACGTCAAATTTTAAGAAATTATTTTATGTTCGGAAACAATCTCTGTAATATTATTTTCTTTTCATTTCAGAGACTGCCATGGGAGTTCGTTTAAATGCACAGTCTGGTGGCTCAGAAGAGTATGTCAATGCGATTAAAGAGTAAGAGTCTTTTCCAGTTTTTTTATCCTGAAAATCACTATAGATACATAGAAATAATAACTAATGAAGACCAGTTTTAAAGGGTGATAGCCAAACAACGAAACTTTCACCATACAATGTGGGTCAGAAAACAAATCTAGTGACTATTTAAAAAATTTAAAACCGAAAAAAGGTGAATAATAAAGGGTAGAAAACTTTATTATTAAAAACTTTCTAACGAATACTCAAAGGAGTGATTACTAGTTGCATTCAAGTTTCTATCGACATTAGCTCAGGGCATTTTTTCTGTTTCAGCAATAAAGATTCACTGTCATTTATTAAGAATGTTATTAACAGTCGAGTCACACAAAAACTCGGCGCTCGATAAACCGGCCAAGTCCTGAAAAACTCTGCTATATCCTGATAGGGTGGAAAAATCCCACGCGAAAACCCTCTGTTGTTTAATTGATTGCCGATAACCCGGCATTTTTGAACTCTGCTTCTTTTCGTTTAACATTAGAAAAAGTGTTCGAGACACAACTGGATACTTTTTTATGTTTCCTATTTCCTCCATATCCACTCGTTCGTGGCGCAATGTTTGCTTTTTAATACACGTTGAATGAGGAAAATAATTTGTTTTGAAATACTCTCTTGCCTAAGAAGTTTTTTGACATCCTTTTCTACTTATATATATATTGATACAAGTGCGGTGCAACTTCAAAATTTCTTCGAAATGACGATTCCAATCTTGACAAAAACATAATGAGGTTATTTACAAATATTAACAATACAGCAGGTAACTATTGCAAACATCCAGCAATTAATCGAATATCGTTAAACACTGTACATTACTCAGTACACCACGCATTTAAATCCAAAATACGTGAAAAGAACAAATTCGAAAATCACAGCGCAGTCTCTAATACATTCACAGACAGCAGTGGAAAACGAGACTAAATAGTTAGCTAGCGTTATATACCCAACGAAGAAACACCCAGAAAATTCTACAACGATCTACCAATTTCTCATATTTTCTTTTTATTCCATTCACAAATATTATCCGGGGACCATGTACATCATACGAATGCTGTGGGTTGTATATTCATCACAAGAAACAATTTACAGGTTAAGTTACTACGATAATTTTAGATGAAAATTAATGGAACAAACGCTAAAATTAGCCAAATTACAACAAATTAATCATAAAAACAATTACCACTTACAAAATTTGTAACAATATATATATTTTTTAAACAGTAAGTATTGTATAATTGAGTATTAAAAATGATACCAACCTAAGGGTGCTAATTTTCATAGTTTGATTCATAGATTTAACTAGTTTTCTAAAGAGTAATTCAGTTGGATTTGAGTACGAGTTCACGCACTGTTTCTAAACAGAACAAAATTCGAAATTTATCATGACTAACTGGTCTAGCGTGATAAGCATCTTTTCCATTTAAAACGGGGAAAAAAAACATCAAATGAACTAAAAACTCTGACTATTTTAATTTAGTGTGAAAAGAGCATCAAGGAATGAAAAATGGAGCAGCTTCTTGATACTACAAATTATAACGATTTTATTACTTTTACTTTCAAAGGATTAGTGAAATCTTCATGTACCGGGTCACTAAGCCATGGTTGTGGGTGGACAAAATCTTTTTCAATTGCTTTCCTTCTGGCTGGAGATATCGTCGAGACTTGAATCTGGTCCATGGCTTTACAAGAAAGGTAAGAGCTTTATATCACGCTGCTTCGTTTGAATGGGGTCGTTTCCAAAATTTTCAAAGTATTTTTTTCTGAAAGAGCATAGAAACATAGTATAACATAACTTTGAAAACATAGTATCTGACCATTTTTTAAATAATTTGACTAAGTTTTATATTTTAAAAAAATTACTTTAATCGGTGCGCTTTCATTGTTTAACGCTTCTACCGATGACATCACAAATGATGAAATGCCATTCACTGTTGCCATTCAGAAGAGCACAATATTTAATTCGCATCTTTACTCACGTGTACTGGCAACGATATGGTTGATAGCAAGAGTAGAGACAATTTTTAATTCGCTGCTTGATTATCATAACATGGAAACGCAGTGAAAAATGAGCTCAAGTACATCATTTGTGACGTCATAAGGACCACGCCTTGTTTGAAAAATCGGGCATTTTAAAAATAATTTAAAAAATAACTGTTGGGAAAATAAAAGTATTTTCTGAATCCAAGTTTTTTTTTTTTTTTTTTTGCTTACTCTATCAATTTCTGTGACTAAAAGTAGTACTTTTGACTTAAGGAAACAACCCCATTACAAGGATGCGGTGCAATAATGGTGAATAGAGTTTTACAAGAAAAAAGCATACGGCTAGAGAGTAGAACAACGGTACATTGGCGATTTAGTTATGTATATAATCGCTGTTGAAACTAAAGATTTTCTACTAATGACATTCTAAACCGGTTTTACTAGCTGCCATTTTTGGTAAAAATTACACGGAGGCTTCTGATTTCATCATTCCATATTTTGTCATTTTAGTAGACTTATAACTAAAACAAGCCATTAAGTAAGATTAAAAAAATTCTACTGAAAGGTAAAATAATCTGCCAAATGAAGCATATGGAAAACATGTCATTAAAAAACATTAAAAGTTCATTAAAAGGTTTAAAAAAAAATCTACCAACTGCATTAAACAACATTAAAGCTCAAGTAAACTAAAAAAAAAGAATCCGCCAAATATAAATATATCAAGTCATTAAAAACATTAAAATTTACATAAAAACGTAAAATAAAAAGCATGAGCATCAAACATGGCTACGAAGTAAACTATTTTTTTCTGTTGTCCCTAAGGTGGAAATTAAACGATTCTTCAAGCACCAGTTATTTTACACTCCTTATTCTTCAAAATGTGAATTGTGGAAGATAACCAATAAAAAGCCGGTAATTACTATTAAGGTTGAAATTGTGTTTAATGCACAATATCATTAAGTTCTGACACGAGATATGAGAAGCGGACATGTTAAAGATAAATAGGTAAATTTAAACTGAAGTAATTAGAGGACTTAGACTTTATGAGTTTGAATTAAAATATAACGCAGTATTGGCAACGTGGTTAAAAGTGAATATTCGATGAGTCAGAGCACTGTAACAAGATGGTTATAATAGAATCATGATAGTCATAATTACAGCCATAAAAATCTATCGAAGAGCTGATTAAAACAGGGGTTCCCAAACTTCGCGGCACCTTTTGTAGAAATGGAATTTTCTCATGGCACCATACTCTATCGATATTATATGCATATACTGGGTGACTGTAAATAAAATAACGATTTCAAAATGCTGTAAATTTCAAACTGCCGGACAGAATGACTTACATTTCACTAAAACAATCGTGAGGCAATGGAATTCTGTTTGGCAAATGAAAAAAAAAAAATCGTTCAAAAGGTGCCGATTGTTGTCGGTGTCTGAGTCCACATTGTTGCTTTGAAGTTAAGTAATTACTAAGAAGTGACACGCACATCGCAGTAGACCTAACTGTTATAGAAAGGGAGCGTGGAAAACATCTTTGTTCTTCAAAAGTAGTTTCATTTTAAACTAGTGGTACTTACACGGCTTTGCCCGTAATAGGAAAATTAAAAGGTCTTTTGGTTCGCCTGTATATTTACAAATAATGTATAGTGAATTTTCTTGTCAATTATCTTGTACCCATGTTACGGTTCCACGTTATGCTAATTTCGTCTCTCGCCAATTGGCTTGTGCCCCTGTTACGGTTCCACGTTATGATAATTTCGTAATTTACTCGTTCATCTTATGATATTTTTGTTCTTAAAATTGGAATAGAAAAATAACCACATCGAATTTCGAAAAATCACTTCGAGATGCACACCTCTATGCTACAAACTAACTTTGTACCAAATTTCATGAAAATCGGCCGAACGGTCTAGGCGCTATGCATGTCACAGAGAGTGGCGCCTAGTCTAGGCGGTCTAGGCGCTATGCGTGACAGACAGAGATCCGGACAGACAGAGAGATTTTCAGCTTTATTATTAGTAATAAAGATAAAGAATATGTTCTCGCGTCTTTAATTCGCGTCCTTTTAATAGCATTATGATAACTATAATGCGTCTGGAAATTCGAACCGATTTCTTCAAGAAGCAGCAATAACATTAAAATGCAGCCAGCAGTGAAAAAGAAAAGAATAAAGTCACTTTAATTCAAGTTAACAAAGTTGATTTTGATTTCCAATGGAATTCCAACGGAGAGAGATCCGGACAGAGAGATTTTCAGCTTTATTATTAGTAAAGATTTTATTCCCAAGCTCAATCAGTTAGAATCGTTTGGCTTGTTTAAGGTAAGCCTCAGATTCTGGTTTTCTAAAAACCATTCTCATAGCCCTCATAATGCTCATAGAAACTTTGAACAACCTTCATCTTATTCAAAAAATTCCAAACTTTCGGTTGACGTTAAATTTAAAAATGTTCATGAAATATTTCTGGAATAAACTGGAATAGAAAAAAAAAATCGAATTTTCGAAAAAAAAAAAAAGCTTTGACATCCTCCACCCCATGCTGCAAACTAATTTTGTGACTGAAAATTGATCGAACTGTCTCGCCTCTACGTGAGAAAAAAGACAGACATCCAGACAAACTTTCTGCTTTATTATTTGTAGAGAAAATAAGTAAACGAATTGTTCCAACAGTTTTTATTTATCGAATACATATTATCGCCACACCGTCATTTTTTTAAAAAAATTCCTTTGCCAAACAAATTTTATTGCCGCAGTCTTATTCTGATGAAATATTAAGTCACTCTGACAATTAGTTTGAAAGTTGGAGCGTTTTGAAGTCGTAACCCGTAACGGTAATAATAATTACCCTGTTAAAATTGTTATCTTGGGCACTTTGAGGCATCCCTTGACACTTTCTACGGTTCCCAGTTTAGAAACTAGAGGACTAAAATATAGCTTAAGACAATTGATCAGGAAGGCCTGAGCTTCGAATGCAAAGTTTTTAATTTTAATAATATATTTCTGAAGAAATAAAGCGGACAATTTATTTCAAAACTTTTAACACAACCTAGTACATATTTGCATTGAATTAAACGTTTTAATCGTGATAGCATGTTTGTAATAAAAAAAAAATTGTACATACAGATTACAACATAACGATTCATTATTCAAAAGGGTTAGAAAAAGAAGAGTCGAGTTTTAGCAGCTGTTTATTAAGATGTTTTCTTGAAGTCTTCACTGTCTTTGCCTGGGACTTGTTCCAGGCATGCTTAATATTGCATGCGTATACCTTTATTAAGCGAACACTTTTGCAGGTTATAAAGGAAAAAAAGAAGAGTTTCCTGAGAAAAGGATCTTTTTCCCTCAGTGATGAAGAGAAAGCGAAGAAAAACAAGAAAGCATTTCTGGAACGTTTATTGGAACTGCATTTTGTAGATGATTCGTTTACTGAGGAGGACATACGACAGGAAGTGGATACATTTATGTTCGAAGTAAGTTTTAAGCAGATCCCATTTCTTGTCAAAGAGTACTTTTTCCGTGGGATTTTGCTAGTCAGGCCAGAAGCCTTTGATTTGGAGAAAAAAAATTTAGGCACATAAATTGTTTTGGATAAAAGAGGTGGAAAAGTTTTATTTTGCGAAGTCATGCAAAAAAAAAAAAAAAAAGAATATCATTATTTTTATTGCAGTGTTATAAGAATACGATTCTTCTGCGACTGTTAATATCACTAAAAAATATGATTAGTTAATCTCAGGTTAACTGTTTAATGAATGTCAAAAATTAATGCTTCCTGGAGGAAGCAATTACACGTACAGTTTAAAAATTAATTTTAAATGTGAAAGAATTTATGAATAAATCTGAAATGTAGTTTCTTTTTATTATCATTAATTACTAGTGTATATTGCAATATACACTAGTAATACATTGCAATAAAATAATTATTAACAAAATCCAGCTGGGGAAATTAAATATTTCTAAATTTGTGGCATTTTTTATGCTACGGATAATGTTAAATTAATGGGTCATTGAGCACCGTCTTACAATTTGAGTGAGGAGCTAAAACTTTTACAGCATAATACTATTAGTAAGTGTAAAAAAAAAAAAAAATAGGGAGTGTCCTGGACTCTAGCTGAAAAAAAAGTATTTTTGTACCATCCTAATGTAGAAGCTTATTCCGCATATAGTCATGTGAGAGTAATTCATAAGAAAAAAATCCTTTTCATTTTTACTTCCTTTTACAAAAAAGGAAGTATTGTATTCGCGAAAAAAATTTCACTCAAAAATCGTCCTTAATTTCCATTTTGCACACCACCGAATGAATGTTATTTTTTTTTCCGACTCGACCACACGTGGAAAAGTGCCTAAGAACGTACAGACACGCGAAATATCCATTTTGAAGATTCCTAAGTTAGTCACAACGAGTTTTCTCGTGACGTCTGTATGTACGTATGTATGTGCGTATGTATGTCGCATAACTCAAGAACGGTATGTCTTAGAAAGTTGAAATTTGGTACGTAAACTCCTAGTGGGGTCTAGTTGTGCACCTGCTCTTTTGGTTGCATTCGGGTGTTTCTAAGGGGGTCTTTTGCCCCTTTGGGGGGGAAGATTGTTAACTTCGATGTAAACTCAAGTGGTGTTACAATTTGCGGACACTTGAAGGTATATTGTCAGTCTTTTGGTCGCCAAGTTTTGTCGCCAACTTGGCAACAAATTTGGCGTTTTTTTAAAAATCTGGTTTCAATTTGGCCACTGTTGGTGATATTTAGAGAGTAAACAATCGAATTACCTTAAAATTGCCAATAATTTGAAAATGACTTTAAATTGGAGTAAAAGGAAGTCATGTGAGGCACACATCAGCTCGTTTTTATCTGAGTTAAAAAAGTTTTTCCTCTCTCGTGTAAAATTACCATAATGAGACTTACATCCTTCTGGCTATGAAAAACAGATTTATTTCATGAAATGGTACTTCAAGCGATAAATATAAAAATAAAACAAAAATAGAATGTATAGTAACAATTTAAGTGAAAAACCTTACTTGGTGTTTTAAGGAAATCCATTGAAACAGACCACAGCCATCTTAACACAAGGCCTGCGCGCTCATTCAACATGGCCGCCCGTGAAGGCGGTTTGTTTACATCTCATAATAGCTCTACCGTGAATAAAAATTTAGATTTTTTTATAATCCATTAAAAAAACCAGTTAATTTTTACATGAAATACTCCGATACATCTCTAAATTAAAAATTTATATCGTTCGAGTTTTAATATCGACACAAATAGTTCTTAAACAGTAAACTAAATTAAAATTCATGCATGACACATTACATATTATATTCGTAATAAATATATAGATAATGAATAAAAATGAAAATTTTAATGGGTAAAAAGAAAATACACTTCAACTTCAAATCATAATGCAAAAGAAAGTACGAAATAAATTTTGCTTAATGTAAATTGTAAAATGATTAAGACAGACGGGGAAGACAAACGGGAAGTGCATATTTCTTATTCATAAACTAATAAATATTTTGCATTTTTCACACGAATGATTTACAGTAGTATTGATTTCCTTTGATAAAAATACAGACAAATGAAAAAAAAAATAAGATGGAATAAAATAAACCAATATTTAACCATATTTCTAACTGTTACAAACAAAAGAAACAGTATACATTTTTGAGAGAAAAATCACTCCAATACCCAATAATAATTACAAAACATCTGAACAATTGAAACAAACTAAACAATTGGTATAAAGGACAATACTGATGCATATATTTCAGAGTAAAAAATATAATTAGATTTATCATGAGTTATCTGTGAGATTTTTTTTTTTTTTTTTTGGAGAAGTTATTTAACAGTATGTTATAAATCGTTTGCATAATTTTTCTCAAAATCAAGAAAATGGTGTGAGAGCTAAGCTTGTAATGGTCATGTACCACATTTCTAATGCATGGCTCGCTAATAGTTGTTAAAAGCTTTAATTCATTTTCATTTGCTATGAATTCCTCCAAAAAAAAAAAAAAAATTCCGCAACATTTTAAAGTACATTTATACAAATAGAAGCTGGGTTTAAAAGAAAAAGTTGGTGTTTTTCAAAAGTCACGATTTCATGTATCTATTAAACTGCACTCTTCAGAGAATTCATATTAAAAAGCTCCTTGAAATTTTAGTTACAAAAAATAATCATTTACCAAAGTGAGGGCAAAAAGCTTCGTCATTAAAATCGAAAGTAATAAATGTGTATTACATGAAAAAAAACATAAATAAAAATGTGTACCTTTCAATAATAGAGTACAGTACCTTACAGAAATAGAAACTGCTTTAAAAGTTAAAACAGTTGCTCTTTTTAATGAACCGCGATCTAATGTATATATTAAACAGCACTCTTCAGCCAATTCATGTTAAAAAGTTCCTTGAAACAATAGTTACAAAAAATAATCATTACACAAACTGAGGGCAAAAAAGCTTCGTCATTAAAATCGAAAGTGATAAAAATATGTAGCATGAAAAAACATACATAAAAATTCGTCCCTTACAAGTAAAAAATCCTTAAAATATTATTTAACAAGTACAGTAAAACTCCTCTAATACGGACACTAACAAGACAAAAATTTTTGTTCGCAATAGAGGGGTGTCCGCATGACAAAGGTTTAATACCTTTTAATTTTACTTTAGAATCGAGAAATTAAATACTGTCCACGTAGGAGGGGTATCCGTTAGGAGGGATTTTACTGTATTTATTTTTGTTATCAATTCTGCTTAAAAATAACCATTGGTAACCACACTTACCTTCTTAACATTTTTTAATCCAACAATAGTAGCTTCAAACATATTTGGAGATGTTAAACATTTGATACGTTAAATTTTCACCACCAAAGTATCCCTACGGCTTATAATGTAAACTTGACGAAACGTAACGATTTAGCACAGTCAAATACAAAGAGCAAAAAAGAAAACATCATTTCAAGTCTCCATAAAGACAGTTGATAACGTATTCACACATTTGAAATAAATATTACTTTCTATTTGATACTAAAGTTGTAAGATGAAGTACAATATTGCATCTGCAACGAGCAGCTACTTGAAGTCCACAACACTGTTTGAACTAAAGGGGTTTTCCCGCTCAAAGCCTCCTTGAGGTCACGTGACATCGATTGCGCAATACAGCGCGTAGGCCTGATATATAGAAGGCTGTGGACAGACACACAAAATTCAGAGTCCGGAAAAAAAATTAGGTTATTTTTCTGCTACAAAAGAGGCGAAGTTGAATCAAAACATGCTGCAAAGATAAGTGACCAGATTTCGAAGTTCGAAGCTCTGAACGCTAAACGTAAAATGTTTTTAAATATGTATTTTTGTGTGCCCAGCTAAAATGTTTTTATGAAGTAGTCGTATATTTCTCTGAAGCACGAATGTTTCTTAAAACACACTAAAAACAACAATTTCAAAAATGACGAAAAAGAACTCAAATTTGAATATATCGCGAGTCAAAATGGCTCCGACTACGTGGTACTCAAATTTGAAACATTCAAATACTCAAATCAACACGTGTGCTCATTTTTGAGCTATTTGTCCTCATTTTTGAATATGTAATAATTTTAAAACTTAGTATTATGTACTCATTTTTGAGTATAAAATAATTCAGCACTCTATTTGAAAACATGGGTACTCATATTTGAAAAAAAAAGGTTTCAAGAAAATTTAAAAGCATGAATGTATTCATTTTTGAAAACTTAATTTCTCTCACTGCATCGTTTTCTTTTTAAACCTTTTTCTACAAGTCTGGGGAATTTTCATCACCATTTATTTTCGTGATTAACATACTCTTCAAAGCGTTTACCTAAGTCTTATCACGTCCAAAAATTGAATAGTGCTAAATACTCTCTTAGTTTTCAGCATTCAGCACGATAGTTTTCGGGACCATTCAAAACAAAAACTGTAAATTTAGAGACCAGAAGAAAAGTTGAAAAAGAAAACGTGAGTCATCCAGTTTAAATTTCTGAACCATCCCGGAAAATTTGGGGCGTATGGTCCCCTCATGTAAAGTACATCTAGGCATAGGGAACCAAGCAAACATTCAACGTTTAAAAATGTAACGGAGCTCTTGTAGAAGTTAGGCGTGAATGTTATGTTTGTTTTTCAGTAAGCAGTTTCAAAAACTACCAGAGCTTCGGCTCTAGCAAACTTACATCGAAGAGAGTATTTAAAAAAATACAATGCTTTTATTTTAAAGTGATTTTGAATTATTATTCTTATTTTACTGTCGACTTATCTACTGTTCTAAAACTAGGGGCATGATACAACCGCCATGGCAATCAGTTGGGCTCTCTACAATATTGGACTACATCCAGAAGTGCAAGAGAAAATATTTCAAGAATTGGAATCAATATTTGGGGACGATAGAGACAGGCCCATTTCTGCAGATGACCTTAAAGAAATGAAATACTTGGAGTGCGTCTTGAAGGTTTGTTTCCAAAGACTCTCTCTCTTTCTTTCATTTTCAAATTTGACTAAAAGGTTGTCTGGGTGGTGTAGTGGTTAGACGTTGGCCTCGCACACCTTCGGTCGCAAGTTCTGAATCCCCAGTCCAAGGGTTCAGCAGGTAGATTTTCTAGATGTGGAAAATTGTTAGCGCCCATGTCGCATGACTCTGCGGCATGTTAGAGACCCTCACTTTGCCCCTTCCCTCTCACTCCCGTGAATATGCCGGACTGGGGTTTCGATCTTCATTTCTCGTGAACGTGATATTGCCGTGCTGGGATGTGCAATATGAACGCGACGAAACGATTAAAATCAATTTATTTCTTTTGATCGGAATCATTTTATTTCTCTTTTTATACACTAGATGGCAGCACTAGTCAACTTTAAACGTAATTACGGCTTTTAAATGTAATTGCAGAGATGCAGGAAGGAATTTTGGTACTACTGTCCACATTGTGACGTTGGCCTCTGTATCTCATGCTTTGAAATTTACCACACAAGAAAAATTTACTTCTTTACTTATATTACACAAAAGATTAGTAAAATTCTTTTTTAATGTTTAAAAGACGTATTTCTTAAAATTTCGCTGCTTGCTTGGGCCTGCTTGTTGACTTTTCATAAAATTTTATTTTTTTTTAAATTTCAATCCAAAAAATATTGAAATTGAAAAATTGAGTTCACATGTTGTTCATACACTTATTTTTATATAATTTTCTTAAATAAAAAAATAGACACTTTTATGACCGTTTTCTTGAAAATTATTCGATTGTTAAGGGATTCCTAGTGCAATTTCTCATCGGGAGAGCCCAGGTACCCACATTTCTGGTGGGAACTGTGAGGCGAAATTCTCTAACACAATTGACAGCCGAGCCATAATGGTAATACATGAAAGAATGGTGGACTAGATCTGCAAAGGTTTATGATCCTTAAGTCGAATCTTTGGAAAGAAAGAAATTAAACAAAAGATAAGTTACCACAGGCTCTTTAAATTACGAAAACATTTTCTTCCCTCTTTAAAAATTTTGCTTCATCTTTTTTTATGGATATACTTTGTTTCTTTTTAGGAAACGTTTTTAGAGATTCTAAATTTCTACCATTCTGTCACGTAACTTCCACATGTATTGGAAGAAGTGTTGGTCATAAAAAATCTTTGCTGTAATTCCCTTATTGATGTTGTGTTTTGAATACAGTATCTTCATCTTTTTGCTCAAATGAAACTAATAATTGATTGATATTTTCTCAGGAAAGCTTGCGATTGTATCCATCAGTAGCATTCATCGCACGAGAAATAAAAGAAAATCTCCCTGTTGGTGAGTATAGAGGAAATAGTTTTACTAAATACACATTTCACATTTTTATTTGTATGATAGGGAACACAAAACTTCATCTTTCTTTTTAACACTGCTATTTTGTCTCTCACAACAAATGTGGCTACTGTTTTCCTTTGAGTGAAAATAGTTCAGTTGACCAAAAAAGTCGATAAAATATTTATCAGCTGCCGTTCTTCATGAAAAACATTGAAATCAGCTGAAAATATTGATGCCTTTTTGCTCTAGTTAAAAAACCATTATTTCATATGGAAGTTCGTACATACAACCTTTTAAAAACTTTTGTTTCGGATATCCAGCATATTCAGATGGACAAGTAGTGGTTTTTACTGCCTACCCATGTGTGCATCAGTTTTAATAAACTGACTGGAGAAAACGAGATTTAACAAAATAAACTATTTTTGAAGCTTCATCCAGAACTTTCCGCAAGTCAGCTGGTATTAACTTAATTATGCTGGCATGACGATGCAAAACACTGTAACTACTACAACTACTGCTTCAATCTGGAGCGATATTTTAGATCCTTGATATTGATTATTTCATTCTTCTTGAAACTAGGGGAAATTAAGTAATTTAACGGCTAACTCGCGGCGTAATCCTTATTATATTTCGACAGAACCCAAGGGTTCCGCGGAACACACTAGTGAAGTTACAACCTATTAAATGTTCATATTTTGGTTATTGGATATTGTTAATTGACCCTCAAAACTAAAAAATTCACCATCACCGAATTTTAAAACACCGGGATTGATTTTTAATGAATTTTTAAAAATCCACGCGCAAAAGTGCGCTCTTCTGAAACGTTACGAGCCTACGTCACAGGGCGCGAATGGCAGCCTTCCACCGAAGATTCCTTGTTTTCGCTAGGGGCATTTTGAGCGCGCTGATATTTTTTAGAAATTCAATAATCTTTTTGAACACACTATGGAGACCGGATTCGTTAAAGCACAATCTAAATAATCTTCCCCATGTAACATCAATGATGATATTCGAATATTTCGGAGAGGATAAGAGGTTTAATGTTCCAGATTCCAGAAACGCGAGGAGTTAAATGCGAGGAGATAAGCCTTTTACGTTTCGTCTTCGAAGTCGAATGCGTGACCTTCGGCTTCTCCCCTATCGGAAGAGCGCATGACGTCACTTCCTATGCCATTTGACGTCTCAAGCGCTTGAACTTTAAAAATTAATTTAAAAAAATACTTATCGTATCGCAAAAATTTTTTCACCTATGATGTTCATACATGTTACTCTATCATATAAAAATAAATTTGAAAAATCGAAAACTTGCCTCGCTGGTGGTTATAAGTTGCTAATCATTTTCATTTGCTTGGAACCAAGATTCACAAATTAAACGATTACAGTTAATCTTTGAAGAAACTTCATGTAGGGCAGTTTTTAACGGGCTTTTCATTTAGACTATATTCATAACTACACAAAAGTTCGTTCGTGTAGAAAAGAGCAATTTTATGACTCAAAATATGAATGTACACCTCTTTGGGTCTTTTTAAAATTGCAAAAATCCTCCTATATGAATTCCTGAGCATCAATTTACCTCTATGCCAAATTTGGAAGAAATCCGACTAAAACTGGAGATTTGTATAAGGAACACACACACACACACACAAACATACATCCATTTTTATCTATAGACATTTTTTCTATCTGCGTTTAAACTTTTCAATAAAATAACTGTTCCATTTTTACAGAAAACAGACTGTTTTAAAATAAATGCTATTTTTTTCAGGAAACTACACCATACCAACTGGATCTCTTTGTTTGATTTTAATCTTAGCTCTGCATCAAGATTCTGAACAGTTTCCAAATCCAGAAAAGTTTGATCCTGACAGATTTTTGCCGGAAAATGCAGGCGGAAGACATCCATATTCTTACATTCCATTTTCAGCGGGTCCAAGGAATTGTATAGGTTAGTAGTACAGTCGGACCTCCATATATCGAAGTAGCAAATTGCCGGAAAAAAATTCAATACATAGAAATTTCGATACATAAAAACAATCTCATTTTATCCTGAAAATCTCCTAAAACATTAAAATTCAAGCTCATCCCTATCACAATTTTCGTGTATGAAATCTAATTTCTAATTTATACGAGCATTGGATTAAATGAAAGTTAATAAGTAAAAAAATAACAGAAATTATATTTTTGCGCCTTCATCCATTTTCATTCTTCGGCAATTCAATTTGATCCGCAGCAATAGAGGATTTTCGTTTTGACGATGTAATCGCGAGAAAAGAAAAAAATCAATCTGCTTAACTTGAATGAGTTTTAGAATGAGTTTTCAGCTAAAAAGACTAGGAATGATAATCAACAGACAAAAGGGCTAACTTGAAACTGATTTTACAGTGTTAGTGGTTACAACTAAGATATTTGAAATAAACTTGAGGGAATTTAAGAACTCCAGAACGAAACAACGATCTATCTACACACCCCTCAACCTCAGATTCCTTATGAGTTTCGTAGCAACCTTTAGTGAACATAGTTTTTTCCCCTAACCTTTATTTTTCATGAGACAAACAATCTAAAGTGGAAAAAAAAATCTAGGAATGTCTCGAAAAAAATTTCGATATGTAGAGATTTTTTCGATATATAGAAACAATTTTTCTATGTAATGAACATAGAAATTTGTTAGGATTTCTATCCATCGAAAATTTCGATTTGTGAAAATTCGATATATGTAGGTTCGACTGTATATGCACCGTGGTTGGTTTATGTGTTATAAAACCATCATTAATTGTTCCTTAAAATTGAAGACAACACAAATGACTCTCTCTATTTATCGAAGGAAAGCATAAAAAAGGCAAAGTGTATCTTAAAATTGTGATTAAAAACAAAAGCCAATAAATATTTTTAAAAAAATAAATAAATAAAAGAAGATTTTTTGGATGAAGAAAAGTGTGCCTTCCAGTCTGTTCTTAAAATTACGATTGAAAACAAAAGCCAATAAGTACTTTAAAAAAATAAATAGATAAAAGATTTTTGAGATGAAGAAAAGTGTGCCTTCCAGTCTGTCCGACTGTCAGCAATAACTTTCGAGAGAATAGTCCGGTTAAACAAACTATTTTTTCTTCAGCAGATTTTGGTATGGAAACTTCATTTCTTTGTTAAATACTTTGATTTGAGAATTTATTCGTTACAAATTAGGTAGTTCAAAAAAACTTAACAAAAAATTTTAAGGAAAAAACACATAGCTCACGAACTAAAAGGTGGATTTTCTTCGAACAACTTTGTTGAAACGTGCTCTTGAGGAAGAACATGCACAAAAATGTTTGGTTTGGGGGGTATTAAGGGTATTTTTTCAACAGCAGAAATTTCTTTTAATAGAGAGCTCAATCAAAATGAGATTTGAAACAAAAATCTTCTCCAATTCCCTTCTCTAGATGAGAGCCACATAAGATTTTTAATTTTTTTCTCTTTCCAGGTCAAAAGTTTGCTTTGATGGAAGACAAGACGATTTTAGCACACGTCCTAAGGAAATTTAAGATAACTTCCCTGGACTCCACGGATAAAGTGCACTATCAAGCTGGCTTAACCCTAAAAAATGATGAGCCAATCAGGGTCAGCTTTCAACTGAGAAACTAGGGGGGTTTTTTTCACGAAAGGATCTACAAAAATACAATAAGCATATTGCTGCTTTTTATATGGTACTGTACCAGTGTAGTCGAATAGAACCTGTGTGTGTGCCATGAACTTTCAATGTTATCTTTTAAGAAGTAACGTATTAAACTTATTCTTCACTTCAGGGCCAACGGTGAGACCATGTCATCCTAGTCGGTAACTAGGGTCCTGGGTCTTTGAGGGCCCCGGCTTGGTTTTGGAGTAGTATAAATTTTAGCAGTTTTACGGTCGAATGGGGCCCGGTGACCAAACTGAAAAGGAGCTCGCCTTGGCTCTCGGCGGCCATGCTTTTTTCCCTGGCTTTTCGAAAAGCGTAAACATATTTATCTTACGTACAATAAGCATTTTTCCTTGCAAAAGATTCACGGAGGGAAAATCATCTCTAAACTATCTTACGCTTGGTCGAATTTGAGACCAGTGCAAAATTAATTTTTCGTTATTGACGGATTCTCTTCATTTCCAACGGGGTTGTGTAAGAAGAGTTTGCTTTTTGCAGACATGGTATGCTTCCCCGATATGGCATCTAGTCTTTCATACTCTACCATTAAGGCGCGGATGTGGATGAAGAAGAGAATTATGACACCCAGATTCCTACAAGTTGGTGGGCACCTGGGCTTTTCCATAGAAAAATAGCACTAGGATTTTAATTTGGCCGGAAGTAGCTCGAAGGTTGCACTGTTTGAAGAACTGTACATCAAGAATAAACTGCAACAGATGACTTCTGCTGAATATTTTCAGTCGTTTTAAAGCATTATTACAATTGGATATTGTTGAGCTTTCCGTTTTACGGCAAATTTTACAAACCTGCCGTCAAGCGCAAACTTACGGAGGACATGCCACTTGGAGGTTAACTGCTATTTGCTCATAGGTATCTATTATTACAATCGGAATTTTTTGAGCTTTCTGCTTTTTGGGAAATCTAACAAACATGACTTCAGGTGTATGCCTTTGGAGAATATACAGGGTGGGTCACAAGTATTGAGTGCAATTCATGTGTGAAAAAAAAAAAAAAATAGGGTAGGTACATGTCCATAATTTTACTGGAAAGCCAACATAAAACAGTTTTATGCAACGCTTTTTCATGAGCTCCATTGGTGCCACGCAAAATATTAACCTGAAATTCAATTTCAGTAGATGTTCCTCCAATGACGGTTCGTGGTTTCAGTTCATCAACACCAAGAATCGGAGTTGCGTATGCATGACTACAAAGGATTTACTTTCATGGAACCACAAGGCCTCCTGCACACGAGGCAAATTAGTTGAATCAACTGTCGACCGGGTGGTTAAAAGGACGTGTAACCTGGTAGAAAAGTGAAGGAGTAACCTGGCACACTTCACACGACAGTCACCTCATCAGGCACATGGGCCTCTACCTGTCCGCATCCCGATGAGTTGAATCAACTTTTTAGTTGATTCAACTCATCGGGACATCGCCAAACGTTCGTTCTACACACAAGTAAGCTATTTGAGTCGACTCTGTTCAGTTTTAACAGCATTGTGGAGTAGTTGCTCGAACAAATTAGGCTTATTAGAAGTTGATTCAACTAAATTACCTAGTGTGAATACAGCAAAAACCGGAAGTCAACTAGCTGACAGGCATTTTTTTCAAAAGTTGATTGAACTAAGTTTCCTCGTGTGTAGTAGGCCTAAGACGCTTGCTTCTTCCTGGGCGGTCATTCCAAGCTCGTCAGCTTGCGAGATCGAGATTCTCGCTCACGTGATCGGTTGTGATGTAAAAATGTCCCAAAGTAGTATTCTAATCTACTCGAACTTATAGGTTTGAGTAGATTAGAAAACTTCTTTGCGACATTTCTACGTCACAACCGATCAAGTGAGCGATAATCTCGATCTCGCAAGCTGACGAGCTTGGAATGACCGCCCTGTACCGTAGGTAGTCATTTCCAGACTGACGTAAATTTTCCCGAGAAATCCTGTCACTCCATGCGCCGACTTAAGTGAAAGTCATTTAATCTGAAATATTTTGTCGTATAAAACAGTTTTGTGCTTTCTTTCAAATTAAAAAAAAAATTAACATGAAAGTACCTCAGCTTGTTTGTTTTTTGTCAATAATAAAATGCGCTCAAAACTTTTCACCCACCCTGTTTGATTAGTGAAAATTTCCAAATTTTAATTTCAGTGTATATCGACGATTGTTGGTGCATAACTAGACAATCGAAAGCAGTTCTTTAATAAATTAGGCCCAGATCGATGAACACTGCAAGTGCATCAATTGATTTTGGTCTGACTCAGTCGTTTGAAAATTTTTAAATGTTAATATTGTTTTATTTAGCAATTTACTTTCATCTTTCATTTATGTACTTTGTTTCTTATAGTCATTTTCATAAGGCAAGTGCATAATTATATTACTTTAACATATGAGTTTGAACTTAATGTTTTTAATGTTCTTGAATTTTGTAGCAAAGATGAAATAAAAATAAATTTGTGAAAGATGCATATATTGCTTTTTTTTTCCTTTCTTTTTTTAAAGTTTCATTTGTCTTGTTGAAAACTTGGTAAGAAGCGGGTGCATGACTGTTTGAATTTTGGTACTATTTTGGTTTCCGAACGAAATGAGCAACTAAGTTTCACATTCCGTAGACTTGTTGCACAATAAATTCTGCTTCCCATACATACTTTTTGTTATTCTGTCGCGAGAAGATGAAGGGCAATAACTGCAAATGTTTCCATTTTTAATTTTCCCCCTCATTTTTGTCATTTATCGTATATTAGTTTTGATACAAATTTCTATGATTAGTGTGGAATTCAAAACGTGTTTCTTCAAATATCTAAAAAACTTATTTTTGAAGATACTGCTTTTTTACCTTCCCGCGGCAGTATTATTGTCTTCAACAATAATGTTTCTTGGAAGGCATTTATAAGAGAAATTCAACAATTTGAATCTAATTAAGAAATTTTACATCCAGCTATAATATAAGCAAAGTGAGGCTCTTTACTATGTAAAAGGTAAATTAAGACTAATATTAATAAAGCATTAATGACTTTAACCTTAGGAATGTCTCGTCATTTTCTAAAGGGTAATTTCAGCAATGAAGGTATAAACGTTTTGTTGAAATGTACCGCCAACAAGTGTGTGTGTGTGTGTTCGTTCCTTACACAAATCCAGTTTTCGTCGGATCTCTGCCAAATTTAGCCCAGAGGTTCTTTGATGCTCAGGAATTGTCATGGGGGAGGGGGAGTTTGCCTCCCTATGAATAGGAGGGAGCGAAACCCCCCATGAGAGAAGAACTCAATCCTGTGGGGTTTTCGCCAGAAAGTTCATGAACGGACTGTTCACGCCTGTCAATAACAATGAATGAACTTTTTTAAATTTCAAAAAAAAAAAAAAAAAAAAAAATCCGAAGAGGTTTATGTTTAAATTTGAGCCTTGAAATTGCTTTTTCTTGCATGTTGACAGGAAATTTACACCAATTTTTGTTTTATTTAACTATGATTGTTGGACATAGACACAATTTTTATCTTCAAAGAAGATTGTGCAACACCGAGCAATGCAGTTATTCCTAAATAAATATTGTACGGCAACTGTACTATTCCTTGCTTAATATTAACAAGAGACCACGATATTCAACTGGTTATAATTCTAAACTTATTAACAAGATTATCTATGCTATCAGAAGCTGTTGGTATCGTAGATGGTTTGCTGGTTAATGATTGATTTGCTGTGTTTTTCCTGTAATAGGTCTAGTGCTCGGAATTGGCAGAATCAACTCAATTTTGGTACTTTGATTTTGTAACGTACTATCTAATGGGATGACTTTATACTTGCATGGGGTATGATTATACAAAAACATATGTTGTTGTTGTTGTTGTCACTTATACCACTCGGATACCCGAGCTCGAGTAGCGATGCTACTCGGTTAAAGGCAGAGGTACGACTTCCATTTGTAGAGCACCAATTTAGGTGGAAGTCCGATTTGGTTCAGACTGCACACGATAGATGACAGCATCATCTGTCAACATTTGAAAAATTTGTAGCCCAACCAGAAGTCGAACAACTCCTGGTTTAGCACCCCCGAGGTTTCAATTCTCTTTGAAGAATTTGTGACGGCGAGCATATTTAACTTCCCTCAGTCACCATTAATGAAGACGGTGGATTTTCGACCGGCTAGGATCGAACCCGGGATCCTCTGGTCACAAGTCCAATGTCTTATCCATCAGGCCACGAATACAAAGAGGTTAAAGTAAGGTACCCAAAAGATAAAGCAGAGTGCAGCAAATTTCAAACCTTCCATCTGTAACAAAGGAACAATATTCTTCCTCTTACATTGATGCCAAAATCCGTGTGACATCATCTAACCTTGCTGTCACAAAATCACCCCCTTTGACGGTATGTTTTGAAAACATATTTTCTTAATCGTTATAAATGTGGATGCAAACAACTCAAGTAACTAAAGCAGTTTTATTAAGGCGTTCATACAGAAAATTGTCCACTATCTGCCAACAAGAACAAAAAACCGACTTTTCACGAGGAGAAGTCCGAGTTTAAAAGCGCGTAAATTACAAAGCTTCAAAATAAGGAAAAGCATCCTCTTTTAAAAAAGACGAATTTACGCTTCTGGATTCTTGGGGGGCTTTTCATCGCCGACAATGGTGGCTTCTGAGCGTGTATCACTGCCGTGGTCACCAGCGTCACTGGCGCAGGCAAGACTGGGGAACTTCTGTTGCAACGCTGCCCTGTATTTTGGATGGCTGATTCCATATACGATGGGATTGTACACGGCGACGGCCTTGGCGAACACTGCTCCCCAGATGGTCGCCAAGGGAGTAAGGCGCTTGCCGGTGCTGAAAACACCGCTCCATGCGATAGACAGGTAAGGGGTCCAGGCCATGAACCACAGTCCAACTGTCATCATGGCGATCTGCAATAGGAGAAGTACAGTTTATCATCACATGTATAAATTTAGGAAAGTATCAGTCGTTACAATACTTCACTGGAAAAAAAATTGTAAAAAAATGTGTGAAAAATATGTGTACCAGTATTAATGGGTGTAATGTTACACAAATGTTGAATCGTGTAGCATCATTGTTTAAAAAACTCAAATTGTCGGAGGAACCTTGCACTATGGTTTCAGTAGAATTCAAAGCGCATGCGCAAAGATCAGAATCGGCACAGAGCAGGTAAATTTTTATTAGCGAAACGAAAATCGTCCTTGGTGGCCGAGCGGTAAAAACTCTTGCTATGCGACTTATCTGTGAGACTCGTTTTGAGTGTTCGGATCCCGCTCAGGTTATTCTCTCTTAGGGAAATAAAAATTATTGTTTATATATTAACTAGAAAGTCGCCCGTCAAGGTATGACGGGTGAAAACTGCTTCTCTTCTTCATCATTTGAACGAAGCAACTGCCTGTTTGGTGATATTTTAATAATTAAAATTTAACCCTAACTCCAGTGGATTATCCCTAAACTCCAGTAGGTAGCGTTCATAGTTGACCGCTTTTTCGTTTCTTCATTCGCCTGAAATCACACAGTCTTACCAGTAAAACAGTTAAGTTACCGGCCTGCATACAAACACATATGCCTGCACACAAACACACATACCCCCCTCCCACACACAACACACACACGCCTACATACACACACGCACACACACACACTCGTGATTACGAAAAACATAATTTGAATTCAAGATGTCAAAATTCAAATTAATTTTTTTTAAATCTATAACCTTTCAAGCAATTTCTCTGTAAGCATACAGAAAATACTGGTATAACCTTACTAAGAAATGAGTGAGACGTTAAGCAATAGTTACATTACAATGGTGTAACTTTCTACAAGCGATGTGTAACTTCGTATCAGTTATATCAGTTAAGTTACTCCAGAGCAATGAAGGCAGCTAAGCTGCCACCGATTTTATGGAGTAAGCACAACATTTTTTACAGTGTTGTTACACTAAACTTTTTTATTGTGGATTGTAGGTATTTAATAGCTTTAAAGGATTCTTGATATTTATTGAGAATCGTTATGATTCTGATCATTTTGGGACTTGAATGAAATTGTTTTTTTTCGTATTTAGTCATCTTAGTGCTAAATATATGGGGGATCTTAGAAATATATTTGAATAAAAGGTTTTCTAAAACCCTCCAACTTCAGATCAGCTTACCGGAAGAAGCTGTAACAAGAAAAAGGAGAAAATAGCTTTAAAAAAGACATTCATCTTGGTGTGGCTATAGAGAGGGCGAAGGGTACGTTTCAGATTATTGCCAACTTTTATCTAATCTTTACGAGGCGTGCCGCAACAGGTTTTCAGTCCCTCGCTCTAACTGAGTTTTAGCAGCCAGCACAGCGTTAAGGTAATCTCAGTTTTAATGAGGGGTTCAGGGCCTACAGCTCTGTTACGGATATTCCAGACAGATGATTGCTAATAAGCGTGGAACTGGATGCCGTAGAACGAGCTGTTTGTACGATGCTGTTTGCTGTTTGCTTTTAACTCACGTGGTTCAAGATTACCTCACATGACTCTAACGATATGTCTGAAATAAAAATGGAAATCGGAATTACTGTACCTTAGCCAATCGGTTCTCAGCCGATTGTTTCTGTTGCTCAGAGTTTGCCCTGAGGGATGTGACGTTCATCTTCTTAGCCTGTTCTCGCAGTTGCTTCTCGTGGTTGGAGACGGCGCGTACGATGAATGTGTAGTTGTAGATCAGAGTGAAGAGGGGTACGAAGTAGACAAACAGGGCATAGACGACCACGTAGGACATGGAGTTCATGTCCTTGGACAGATAGTCGATGGTGCAGCTGGTCATGTTGCCTTCAGGAACATACCTGGGGAACAAAAATAGTTACCACAAGAATGCGATCCTCTTCACATTTTAGCATAAAATACTGCCCAACCACGGATTGAATGGAATTTTCAAACGTCCAGATAAGACGAATCTATGTGAATATGGGGGGAAAAGTAAAAATTTGATGCGCGTATTCCGCTCATTTGAATGAGACTCTGCTTCTGCAAAAGCTGACATCGCTAAAAAAAATAGATTCGTCCATTTCCGGCTGTAAAACGGATGTTTGTCTTTCCATACAATCCGTGGTCAGACAGTATTTTCATGAACAGAATTGTTATTTAAAGAAACATATCTTCTTTTCCCCTCCCTTTGAGAAAGGTGAAATTGATCCAAACCCAAAACCGCTGAAAAGAGTTATATGTTCGTAAGTATGTAGCCAGATTGCTTGGGCAAAATAGCTCTAGAAACGACTAAGTTTTTAAAGAAGCTTGCAAAGTTAAATGTTTGTTGAGTCTATGAGCTCTGTGAAACAATGTTAAATATAGATTCTGAAGTAATTTCAGCAGTGAATACTTTGTTGAATTGTTTTTGTTGTTAATTCCACATGGGAATCATAATCTCCATCGGGATAACGAGTATAGGTTTAAGGTAGAAAGTAATGGCTTTTGAAAAAGTGAGGGCTTCAGACTTTAACTTCGATATGCAGCAGCAACACCTCACCAATTTAGCCATGGTTCTCAGTGGGAGGGAAAGTCTAGAGGTAACTGCTACCCCAGGGCAGCTGTTAGCGACTACCCAAAGGAGCTAAGTTCGGGTCAAATGATTTAACGAGCACGTAATACGCATAGACTTTTCTTCGCCCATCCTCACCTTTCAGCGCAACCCCTTATTAGGTTTCAATATGCGGAAGGTTTACATGATTTGAGCCGTTCTCTATATGCACTCGATGGGTATTTAACGGCGTCAGATTCTGAACATGGAACCTTCCGATTCCGAGTCCGTACCTTATCCACTAGGCCACCTATGCCCTCGCAGTGACCTTTGAAGCAGCTTCCATAAAAGGCTTCTCCATATGTTTCGAAAGGTGGGTCCCACGATGTGACCGTTGCATATCATTTGAGGGAAGGTACTTTGAGAAAGAATAATTCATGTTTTGCCGAAAAAATATTTTTTTTCCATGACTTTACTGTCAGATTTTATGACCTTCAAAATTCGAAACAAATCTTCTCCCAGAGACACATCAAACCGTTCAAGTCCTAACCATCACAGGTAACGGAAGTCCCTGTGGTGTATGTATGTGTATTGTACGTGTCCGAGTATGTCAGTTTGTGTGACGTATAGATAAGGTCCTCGATAAGTTCTTCCCTTACCTGTTCCATCCGAAGAATGGGAGCAGAGTCCAGACAAGAGCATAGGCCCAAACGAAGAGGATCTCGAGGAAGGCTTTCTTGGTCGTGAGGGGCTCTGCGGACATGCCCTTGACGATGACATTGTATCGGTCGAAAGAGATCATGACCAGGGTCCAGATGGATACGCAGCCGAAGAGACTGCCCACCATGCCGTAGATTTCGCACATGAAAGGGCCCAGAATCCATGTTTCGGCGAAGCAGTTAGCAGCCATGGTTGGCATCATGAAGGCCATCATGCAGAAGTCCGAGAAGGCAAGGTTTACGATCAGCATGTTCGTCGGGGTCTTTAAGCTCTGTAATACAAGCAGAATTAGGAGGTAAAAGGCTTTCCTGAATTGGACTTCTTCGAAATGAACTTTAAGTGTGATTTTTATTTGTTTATTAACATGGAAAAGCGATAGGAGGTTTCGTTGTTTTAAGTGTTTCATTTAAAGAATCGGAAACCATTATTTTTTTGAAATAACTAATTATGCCTACAAATTTAGCATACATTGCTTTAATGCTCGAGGGTTTATGTAAAATGATAACAATTATAGTTAAAAAAATTTAAATTAAATAAGATAGGTTGTTTTTTTTCTTTTAATTTATTTGTGCAATTTCATTTATATGTATTTATTTTTTACCTAATTTAAATTTTACTTCGCTTGTTTTTTTTTAATTTTAACTCTGTACCACAGCAGATTATTTAGCTGCCAATTATCGCTTACATTTTAAAGTTTTAAAATGTTAATAATCGTAAATTGAATAGAGTTTTAATATTCATAAATAATCTGTTTTGTAATTTATTATAATCGAAAATTTTTAACTTACATGAAAGGATTTTTTTTTACGCAAAATTTTCATTCTGTGCCACGAACATCACCCGTAGAGTCTTGGGTATATTTAAATACAATGTTACACATAAGCCTTGGGAACATCAGCAATGACTTTACATTAGAGTGTGGCTTTCTCATGGCCATTTTGACATTTTTTGCTCAAAGTGAGATCATTGATGTATTTAGAACTCATTTATTTAGTTTTAAAAAGTTGGAATTCAATTTTTTTTTTCTGAGGGTTGCAGTAAACGCGTTGAAATAGCCTATATTCGAATTCCGAAATTGAGGGCTCTTACCTTGGTGGAAGACATGAGATAGATGACCATCCCGTTTCCGATGACACTGATGATTCCCAAGACCACCATGGCGACCCCCAACAAGCTGTGCCAGAGGGGATTCATTGGGGGGAATTGGTACCAGTGCTCGTGAACCATGTGTAGCATGTCGCTGGATACCGTGTCTACGACAGTTGCGTTTCTCTGGTAGGGGAAGAAAGCGCCGTCGTATGGTACAGAGCCACCAAGAGTTTGGGGCACACCCATCATGCCACGGGGGGCCATGTAGGCGCTGCTCATTGCGTCGACAGACATCACTGGAGAAAGTAAACGAATGCTGGAACAGAGGAAAAATGTATTTATTAGATTCTACTTAAAAGAAAATTCTTCGTTGAAAAGATAGACTGAAAGTAAACAAATGGGTAGCTAGAAGGTTTGTCCTTTTTAGGAATTTTTTCTACAGCAGAAAATGTAAACCAATCTTCGCCGTCTGCTCGGCACTGATTTCTTATTGTCCTCGGCAAACACGTGATTGATACCACCAAACGTCAAATTTCTTTATTTACAACTAGTGGTACCCGCACGGCTTTGCTCGTAGTAGAAAAAATTAAAAGGTCTTTTGGTTTGCCTGTATATTTACAAATAATGTATGGTGAATTTCTCGCCAATTGGCTTGCCCGTGTACGGTTCCAGTTATGATAACTTGGTAGTTTACTGGTCCATCTTATAATTTGCTCGGGAAAATGTTCTTAAAATTGGAATAGAAAAAGAACAAAAGCAAATTTTCAAAAATTCGCTTCAAGGTGCACACAACCACACTACAAACTAACTTCGTGCCAAATTTCATGAAAATCGCCCAAACGGTCTAGGCGCTATGCACGTCACAGAGACCCAGACATCCTGACAGAGAGACTTTGAGCTTTATTATTAGTAACTAGTGATACCCGCACGGCTTTGCCCGTAATAGAAAAAAAAAGGTCTTTTGGTTCGCCTGTATATTTACAAATAATGTATGGTGAATTTTCTCGCCAATTGGCTTGTACCCATGTTACGGTTCCATGTTATGATCACTTCGTATCTCGCCAATTGGCTTGTGCCCATGTTACGGTTCCACGTTATGATAATTTCGTAATTTACTCGTCCATCTTATGATAGTTTTGTTCTTAAAATTGGAATAGAAAAAGAACCACATCGAATTTTCGAAAAATCGCTTCGAGGTGCACACCCCCATGCTACAAACTAACTTTGTGCTAAATTTCATGAAAATCGGCCGAACGGTCTAGGCGCTATGCGCGTCACAGAGATCCAGGCATCCAGACATCCTCCGGACACCCAGACAGAGAGACTTACAGCTTTATTATTAGTAAAGATTAGTTTATCTTTTCCGTGAAAGAAGTATTTTTCAGTACATTTTAATAACATAATCGGAAACCTGTGTCCCTAAGAAATGGCTTCACGCTAAGAGACACTGTGTACTTTCGGTTGATACATATTAATATCGAATTCGGAGGAGATTTCCATAACTAGAATTCCTGGTGATTTTTTAAAGTGTAACCAAGCTTTTTGGCACCAAAGAAAAGACGCTAATTTGTTTTGACATTCCTGATTTGTGTGAATGAAATGACAGCTAACCAAAATTTGTTAACTGTGCCAAAATCTCAATCATTGAGGGTATTTCAATGAAAGGAATCACTCGATTCCTTTAAAAAATACTATAAGGATATTTTTGGAAAGCTGTGTTCATGCATGACTGCAGTAAATTATAGATTATTTTGATATCAGAAGACAAAAAGTAAAACTTTTTAAACGTTTTTTGCTTCCGTTACACGATGTAAAAGGTAGAATTTATTGGAAGAAAACACAAGGTATTGTAAAAAACAAGTAAGGAATATCCTTATTTCGTTCTTTTTTTATTTATTTTTGAAGAAAGCTCATCAATTAATACCAGAACGTTACAAGTCTTTTTTGCATGACGTGTCATATGTTTAAAATAATGATGAATGTGATTTTTTTTTTTTTTTTTTTTGGAACGAGTGTAAGAAATGAAATCATGCAAATAAAATAAAATGAAGTCTTTTTTGCATGACGTGTCATATGTTTAAATAATGATGAATGTGATTTTTTTTTTTTTGGAACGAGTGTAAGAAATGAAATTATGCAAATAAAATAAAATGAAAAATCAGAAACTTCTCTGTAGCTTAAAAAACAGCTGTTCGCAGTGAGTTTTTTTTTAACGAAATTTGGGCTTCAGTTACTATACTATATATAGCAGTAAAGCTCTACAGAATGAATTTAATTTGAGCAAAATGATTTATTTCTTTAGAACTTAACATATTTGCATTAATAATGATAAAAAGACAACGTCATAAGTAATGGCACTGATACGTTTTTTATTTGATGTAAACTAGAATGCTAAAGAATTTTTCAAATATTTCAAGGATGAAAGTAAATGAATATTGAAAAATAAATTTCAGTAGTTGAGCTAATATTATGTTCTAGTGGTTCACAGTAGATTTGGATTTTAGTAAAACAATTTACAGGTACTTCTATACTTATAGTTATGTAATTATACATTTTTGTGTTTTAAAGTTCTTTAAAGTTTCAATGACTAGATTCAAGTTTGTGTAAGGTAAACACACTAGTAGTGGCCAGTGCTTCAGTAGTGGCGACTTCAAGGTTTATATTTGAAAAAGAAGGACTTCGGGATTCTTAATGGATTCAAGCGTGCAGGAGGTAATAGGGTAACGACCCTGGTAATTGGCACTTTAAGAATTTGTCCTTAAACTTACCTCAGTTTTCACTACCTACAAAAAAAAATATTCACTCGAAAATATTTTTGTATCAAAGAATGCATATCTGTGCATCTACTTAGTTCACTAAAAGCAAAAATATTTGAATTGATATTTTTATAAAAATACATGTATAAAAAGTTGCCAAAATCACCAGTAATTGGCACCTGAAACCCCAGTGTATGATACCTTGTGATCCAGTAATTGGCACATGTTAATAAAACTGGAAAATCATTTTATTTTTCACTTTTAGATTAGATACAAATTTCATCATCATAAAAAGCATAATTAATGTTAATTTAAAGTAGGTAATTTTGCATAAAGTAATGTTAAATCACACATCTTGATGTTGAAAAAGTAGAGAAATAAAAATAAATTTGGAGTGTTATCCGTGTTAAAATGAACATGGAGAAAATATCGAGATTATTGCTGTTTCATTGGTCAGTATGCAGTTTTGATTTTACGAATTATTGCTGCTTCCACCGAAAAAGGAACATTAACCTGATGATTCTAAAAGATCATAAAAACAAAACAATTCTGTACAGTCGCAATATCTGACTGATGACCAAATATATTTGTTTTTTATTGTTTCTCTTAAAAATTTAGCAGTATATTCTGTAGGATTCAAATTAATAGTAGAACCCATATAATATTGTTGCTGCAAAATTATCATAAATCAAACTAGTGACATATTACACAACACATTAGTGAATATAGGCTCATGTCCAATTACCGGAGATTAGCAAAACTGAAGCACCAGTAAATGGCATCCATCATTAATTCAAAAATCCAAAAAGGGACAAAAATATACTTCTACCCACTCAAAGTAACGCCTTTCAACTAAACAAAACTTTTGACAACTAAAATTTAAAATATATTTTAAGTCAGATTTTAATGGGTTGATGCGCATGCTTCCCTTAAGCCAGAGAAGAAGATTTTGCAACAAAAATGGCTGATTTGACGCGCGCCACATTTATTTATCTTTCCTATAAATTGCTACCGTTTAGTAACATGAATTGAAGTTATAATCTTCAATGTAAATGTACATTCAGTTGGTGTATAGCCTTCTACTTTTAAAAGGTTATCTTATTTTAGTGCACTTTTGTTGGACGTGCCAAACGCTGGTGACCTGCCAATTACTGGGGGTGTTACCCAACTTCCTGCACGTTTGATGCACTTTTGAATCCATTGAGAGACTTGGAATCCTATTTTTTCCAAATATGAATCTTGAAGTGGCCTCTACTGAAGCATTGACCACTACTGGTGTGCTTACCTTAGTTAATAGAACTAAATGATCATATGTAGAACTGTAAAACTAGTAAAAGATTAGGTGAGGAAAAAAAGATAATCGTTCGTTTGATTATACATCGTAAATTAAATAATAATCCCACAAAAATTATTAAAGTAGTTCAATTGAATGAATAAGAGAAAAAAAAATCACTATAGCATAGCAATATTTCGGTTGAATTCAATTCTGCATCCTGCTTTCTTTACAAATTTCAAATTAATCGAATATATTTCGAAAACATTTTGAACATCTTTTATTTTTTAAACATATTAAGGGAATTTTTCAGCTCAAATGCTTTTAATTTTCTGAAAAACTTTATTTATGAAAAAGCTGTTAAGACATACTTAAAGCTTCATGTTTCAGCATATTTCACATCACCAATGCTTTTCCTCGTATGTTAAAAAGGACTTGCATATTAATTGCTACATAAATAATAACATTCTTTAAGCAAGCTTTACAAAAAGGGGAAGCTGTATCTTTAGGGTTATTTATGACGCAACTTAAAAGAGTGAATTGAAAGTTAAAAATTCTTTGCTGATTTAATAGTGTTGAATTAAAAATATAGGATGTAAAGGAGTATTATAAGCTAAGCAACGTTCAAAAACATTCCAAGAAGATCTGAATTTTAATAAGAATAAGAAAAACAAAACAAAAAAATGTGTTAACCTGTTTTACATATTTTTGTAAATGATATGCATGAAAAATTTTCAAAGTTTGGAATGGATAGATCATCAGTAAGTAAACAACTCACCTTATCCTCGAAATTCTTCAAATCCACAAGAGTCACCCGCACTTAGCGCTGTGAATCTCCTGCAGAAAATGCTAGCCAACAGTTACCAAAGAACCGCTTTGCTTTGCACGAATGCGAATTTGCAATGCAAAACCACCGGCTTTTGTACTCCTTGTGCGAACCGTCTTAAATGGATCAGCTTTTGCGAGGCTTCCTTTCTTCTAAGGGTTTCCAATTACAAGAAACGGGATTAGAACCTTTGATCCAGTTAAGATGATTCAGGAGAGATGAATCAAAGCATCGATTGAGGAAAAAAAATCTGTATGATTTCAATTTTTTTTATCTTCCAAATGTGGAATTTGATGTTATAATAAAAAAGGAACAAGTTAAAAAATAGCTACTAACACTGTAGTTTATAAAATCAAAATTTTCTAGTTTTCAAATTACGACTGAAATAAATTTTAAAAAATTAAGCAGCAAGATATGTACCAGGAAACTTTCATATAATTAAGAAACTGAACTAATTATCTAACACATAATCCTTCCCAAGTGTCGCTCACCAATCGAAATAAAACTATGCTTATCGACAGAACAGTGGAAAAAAAATACTGAATCCGTGTTTTTTTTTTTTTTTTTTTTTTGAAGTGATAATCACCCCTGAAAATTGGGTTATAAGGATCTTACAGGGTGCAATACATTCTTTTATTTTACATATTAAGAATAAAAATTCAATCAATAATTAAAAGTTCGAAAACATTTTGTTCTATACTAAGAAATCAAACTGAAGTTGACGTCTTCTAGAATTTTTCTAAAAAACTCTTTTTTATTCATCCGTAGGACTTCATTGTAAGGGATGGTTTGCCCCTATAAAAGGTATTTTCAGAAAAATTCTAAAACACATCAACTTTATGCTTTCTTATTATAAAACAAAATGTTATCGAATTTTTAAACATCACTTGCATTTTTGTAATCGAAATGTAATACACCCTCTAATATCCCAATGTTTTGAGGCGAATTTCACTCCGCTAAAGGTGTTTATTGCCGATAAAAAAAACCATGGGTTCAATATATTTATGTAAAGTTTTATTCCGATCGGGGGGAGACACTTGTGCAGGGTTACTTGTGAGCTATGTTTCTCTTTCATTAAATATTAAATATTCTCTAAAGTCATTTTAACTTATAGGTAACCTATAGCAGTTTGAAACTTTTAAATCAGCTGATCGGGATGTTTAAATTATGTCACCTAAAAAAAAAAAACAAGTAAATAAACAAATAAAGTTAGCTCACCAAAAAGTTGAAAACTTGCACAGAAATTGAATATATCTTTAGTTTTTGCTCTACGAGTGATGAAAAAAAGATGAAGGGCAAGGGAGATGTCTCAGACAAAGGTCATAAATTGTCTGAACCAACTTAATTCTTAAAATTTAAGTGTTTTTCATGCAAAAGAAACAAATAGTGGAGATTTTAATCTTAACCAGTCGCATTCGGAAACCAGCAGGTTCCCCATTTTGTATTTTGGATTGATTTAACTTATTTCAGTCATTTCAACTACCTCCTCTATTAGTCAACATTGAAACTGTGTTCATTTCTTATAACAAAGATAATTTATTTTTGAACCATTGCATCGTTCAAAATTGCAAACGATTCTAATATTGCGTTCAAATAATTGAAAGATTGCATCGTACGATCAATAGAGCTCTTTGTGGATAATATTTAGTATGAATAAAAAATATGAACACACATGCTGAAGTTTGTGCAAATTATAACTTTTAGAAGAAAGAAAATTGAGAATGTTTCAATTTCGTACCTCATTGATATCACGAATAATTAAATTATCGTCCGATCTCTATTAAAACAAAAGTGAGAGACGAATGAAGTCAAATGAAATCCAAAATGAATGCTTAAAACAATTGCAGATACTTTTACTTCATTTCGTTTGTAATGAACGCGTCCTGTTATATGTTACTGTGGCTTGCCTTGTTTACAGCGAATCAAAATATTACAATATAAAGTTTCGCCCGGTTATACCGAAGCCGTATGTTGCGAATAAATAGCTATAACGTAATAGCTCCAATTGCCCATTATATTTCCGTGTGACAAATTTAATTTTTTACTCTGAAATCATGGCTATATTGATTTTTTTTTATTTATTCTCTTCGGCTACAAACGCACGCCACTGTAGTAGCAAGCGTAAGCTTGTTTCTCTGCAGTAGTACTGCATCAACTGAGAAACAACTTTTACAGAATTCATTCGGTTCAACTAGGTACTGATTTTAAAAGGTTCTAAATTTCGGTGGAGCGTAAAAACATTTTTTTTTTTCGGTTTTGATTTTGCCCAATTGGGGAAAAGTCGACTGCTGGTGGGATTTACGCCCCATTTCACTGACAGTAAAATTTCCTTCTAACTCTAATTTTCTCAAAAGGTAAGATAAAATGGGAAAACTAGGGGGAAAGAATATCGTGTTGGCGGTGACATCGCTGGCGGGTATGTTACATGTGCAAAGTTTCGGGGAAAACAAAAAGGAGCATTCCAGCGTGACGTGTGTGACATTCAGAGAAAGTTTTTGATACATTTGTATTTATTTTGATGCTAAAACACCTGTTGTTTTTAAAGAAATTGATTGGCATCTGTCATTCATGTCTAAAGCCATAATTAATATAAGTTAGAAAACATTTTTTCTGTCTTGTAAAGTTATTTTCAATATGTTTGTGATTCCTTGTAAGATTTGTGAAAACAAAAATTGTTAACACTAAGCCATATATATATATATATATATATATATATATATATATATATATATATATATATATATATATATATATATATATATATATATATATATATATATATATATATATATATATATATATATATATATATATATATATATATATATATATATATATATATATATATATATATATATATATATATATATATATATATATATATATATATATATATATATATATATATTAGGGTGTCCCAAAAAAATGAAAGTCGTTTTTTTTAAACGCATACCCTCTTATTTTTTTCCTTTTGTATCAAAACCGTTGTAAAAAAAGTTTCATGCAATTTGAAGCACAGTAACCCGTGCCGACTTGCGCCTAAAGGCCTAAACGTGTAAATCGCACGTGTATTCATAAGCAAGCGAACGCTGGTGGCGCGATACTTTGCGAAGCTCAAAACAGTTGTAAATAGTGCACAGAAAACAAATGAAAACAGAAAAACATATGTTGGGGAGGGGGGCTTATCCGCGGCAATTTGCAAACCTTCAAACGGTCAGCGAGCGCAGTACAGTCCTTCCATAGGGAACGAAACATGACAGTGGAATTGCAAAAGTTCGAAAAAAGAGTTATTTTTAATAATAGTCGTAAAACACCAAATTACGGGTTTGAACCTTCCCTCTAACGGATAAGTTCTGTCTGTTTTGTTTTATAACATTCGAGAAGTAAATTTAACGATCAGTAAAAGTGCAAATCTCGCTATTCGGGAATGCATCATCTTTTGGGAAAAGGCACGCATTCCCACCAAATCGTTGCCAAATTGTGTGAATAAACTTAAAAACCTGTATCAAATTTAGAGAGACTTACAAAGAAATGCAAAGAAACTGCAAGAAGTATTCAGGCAGCGCCAATAAGAATTTGAGAGTAATTTAAACAATTTATTCAATATTGCACATGCTGATGCACTTCGGTTAATCAAAATAGAGGAAGATGGGATTTTCTTGCAACACCAAAGAGAGCCCGGCCGACGTGGTCACTTTAGGTGGAGTGGATAAAAAACTGGCCGACAAAGAGGAAAGGGCTCGACTTTGAGCTGTCAAGGAAGAAAACAGGCGCATGAAATACGATTCCGCTTCAACAACCTCGGAATTGTATGAACCTGTACAAGAAGATCCCTCTTCGAGCTCTAGTGAAAATATTAATTTAGAACATTTCCCTGAAACACATAAATCAGTACCTGGAACAAGTTTATCAGAACCTGAAACAAGTATTCCAGAACCTGGAACAAGTATTATCAGAACCTGTAACAAGTAAATATATAATGAGGAGCGATTTTATTACTCCAAAGTCAGTTACTTCATTGGACAGGTGTCCAAGTATACGATATTATGTTTTTGTTCTTGAACCTACTATTGACACACTTGGGTGTAACATTGATGAATTTCCCATAGGTAAATCTTCAATTCAAAGAATTCGAACCGAAAAGCGGAAGGAGCACGAGGAAAGAATAAAAACTGGTTTTCAGTATGAGGTACCATATGTAGTGAATTTACCTTGGGATATGAAACTGTTGCCTGCTTCGAGTGCTCAAAAATCAAAAGAAGATCGTTTATCTATAGTTATTTCATATGGATGTGATAAACAACTCATTGCTGACTCTAAACTGGATAATTCTACAGGAAAAGAACAAACACAGGCTGTTTGAAAGGCAGTTTTAGATTGGAGTCTCGAAGACAAAGTTCAAAACTCTGTGTTGTGATACTGCAGCTTCCAAAACAGGTCCTTTAAGTGATTCTCGCGCTATTCTTGAGCAAAAATTTGATAGAGAAATGCTTTCCTTTGCTTGCCGCCATCATGTATATGAATTGATCTATCCCACTAAAGCAGCGGAGGAGCTGCGGAGTTGTTCCGAACTGTACCCTAACTTGGAAAATTTACTTGACTTTTACCATGTTGAACTTCTAATATTACGCTCAGGGATGACTATCAAGAGTTGATAGAACTGCCTATCATATTTTTAGGTGGAGATGCAGAAAATGAATTTAAAATAAGACCACCGGGAGCCATGCACCAAGATCGAGCGATTTACTCCCTAAAACTATTACTATTTAGTTCACAACTAAAATTAGATTCGAAGGAAAATGAAGCATTGTTTGATGTCTGCTTGTCTGTAGTGACAATGTACGTGAAACCATGGCTTCAATGCATTTTGGCAGTCAAAGCACCTAACAAAGATTTGTGCTTTTTGAAAAAAGTGTACGAAAATGTGGACCCAATTATCTCAAAAGTTGCTCTACAAAAATTCATCCAGCTTCTATGGTACGGTCAATAATATTTCATTCCTTGATGTGAAAAAGACTGTCTCAATGCTTAGAGCAGTAAACGATGCAGCTGAAAGAGTCGTAAAAATGATGCAGGACTTTCATGGTTTGCTAACAGCTGATGAGGAACAAAAACAATTTGTGTTGCGTTGAGTTCAAGAGCACCGGAAGCTCTATCCTGACTGAAAAAAGCAAACATTGAAATAAAAATATGTGCAGTAATGTTTCTTGTAGTCTAATATTGTTGTAAATATCTGCTTTAAATAAATTGATGTCGCGTGTAGTAAGGAATTATACAGTTAGCAATCTTTCCACTGTAGTCGCCGTACAGGATTTCAGGTCCAACTTTGACCTCAAGTCGGCACAGGTTTCCGTTATTTTATTGCAATAAAACTTTTTTCACCTTTTTCTCATGTTTCTGAGGCGAAATGGAAAAAATTTGGAGGGTATGCGTATTCGATTTCACAAAATTTTTTTCGCCATTATATCTTGGGACACCACCCTAATATATATATATATATATATATATATATATAGATATGAATTAAAATAAGGGGCTTCAGAAATATGAGCTAGCAGTACTTGGGCTATAATTCAGCAATTAATGCCGTGACGTGTATGACATTTAATGTGACGTGTGTGACTGCATATGAATTTTATAACAATACACTTAAAAATAACAGTTCTGAGTAAATGGTTCATTAAAAACATAACATTTACTAACAGAAATTATTTATTTTATTTTATTTATTTATTTATTTTTTTCGTGAATATTATCATATCAAAAAGTATTCATATAAAATTGGCCATTAAAGTTTGTAATCATCCTTAATTTTTGAGAAATTTAAAACCTACCATGTTATTATTGAATTATTTCACTCAAACACATTCCCTTCACCTTTAAAAGTACATAGTCCTCTAGCAAGGTGAATTAGTTATGGACAATAAATTCTCACTATCTGTTCATCTGAAATCCAAGCAACATCTTCATTGTTGGGAAATCTAAATGGTGTTTTTTTAGCATACACTGCTCTATAAAAATTAAACTTCATGCTCTGCTCTATGTATATCAGACTGCATCAACTGTCCAAGGAAAACCTTTGTAGTTTCTTCGTACTGTAATCAACAAGAATAAAGCTGCTTTGCTTTGGAATGCAATATTCCTCTGGCTCGTTTGCTTGCACAAATTCAGGAATAAGATTGTCTAATACATCATCTTCACCATCAGCGTCAATAAATCTTCCACTTGAACCTGCATCTAAGAAGGGTACTCTTGATTTGGCGTTTTAAACAATTGGACATTACCATGACGGTCACACTTCATGAAATGTACTTTCCGTATGCTTGGTACAGCAGATACATTAATCCATGGGCTCATATTGGTTATTTTTTATTTTATTTCTGCCTGAGACACATGAATAACACGAGCCGCTGACATTAGGGTACTGTTTGACCGCGGATTGTATGTAATTTGGCAATCTGCCAAGTAAAGACTATTCCATCTGAATGAATCTAGCAGGGAAGAAGGGAAAATAACGATGGGATTTTGATGATGCACGCGTTTTGTAACGTCACTAGTGCCTTATTCATTTATTGCATTCTCTAAAATAAAATAAGGGAAAACAAAAATAGTTACCATGGAAACAAAAAGAAATTTTTTTTTTTTTAATTTCGTTCAGGAACGTAAAAGAAAAATGGTAAGCTCAAAACTTTTTTGTGAGTAAATAAATCAATTAAATTTGCCGTGAGAATATGGATCAAACGTACTTTAGATTTAAAAAATGTTGCTGTAAGTAAATTTTCATTTTTGCAAAACTAAGGCCAAATTATTGAGAGGCAAAAGTGCACATCTAAAGCAAACCAACTAACTCCCCTATAAACTAATAGATACGTCCATTTCCGCCTATAAACCGGATATTAGACTTTACATGTAATCGATGGTCGGACAGTAGTTGCAAGAATTTCACACGAATTAAATTGAAATTCGGAAGATAAGCCATCACTCCAAATGATATATATCGGTAATAATGGACAATGGGCATCTTCTTTGGCAAAAATAATTTCGAAGTTTGTTAGGACATTACATTTTTTATATGTTGCATTACATTTGAAAGAAAAAAAAAAGTTTCTGTCATACACGTTGGAAATTGTGACATGTGTGACTAAATTACAAAAAATCTCTGAAAAAAAAATTTCTTAAAAAAATGTTTTTTGCTTCTTTTTTTATTATTCTTAACTTGAATAAACTTGTAAAAAAAAAAACGTTTCAGCAAAGTACAGTTCATGGCTAAGTTTTCAGAGGAAAAATAGTTATTTACTGTGACGTGTGTGGCACTTGAAACTGGAACTAATTGGTTTTAGTGGCCAAAACTCAAAATATATTAAAAAATAAATTTATATCATATATTTTATGCTCCAACAGATGTATTTAATATGATATATGTTAATATTTTACTCATTATTACACTTATTGCCTTTTAAACAACAAATGTATCCTCACTAAGATTTCGTTGAAAAAAGTGAATTTTGAACATGTACGGAGTTATTTGCAATTTTCACTCTCAAGTTTTTAAATCAAATTATATTTGTCATTTTATTAAAATATGCACTTTCAACTACTTAAAATAATTTTGTAGAATTTTTTATCTAACTTTACTATTTTGGACCTCAGGACCACTTTGCTTGAAATGCCCCAAAATATCTTTCGCTCCCATAACGCAGGTCAAATTTGGGTCATTCCGTGTCAAATCGATCAAAAAATATTTTTTCTCCATTCTACAATCTGATTTTCATGCAACTTTCAGCAATCTTGCTCTTTGATATCTGAAATTTTTAAAAAATTCGAAAAAAAAAGAAAAAAAAATCCATCATTCATAACTCACTAGAAAATCCTCCGTCAAGGTATGACGGGTGAAAGTTACTTCTTCATCTGAGTGAAGCAACTGCTTGTTTGGTGATATTCTGATTGTTGAAATTTTGAGTCACATAATTTCGGGCAATTCATTGTTGAAAAAGTCTTGAAACTCTTGTCTGTCAAAATCAGCGAGGTTGAAGTAAATAAATTCATTTTGGGGTCAAAATATTGCCAGCAGGTGAAAAAAAAGCTAAGGATTTCAACTATTGAAATCTTTTCTTAAAAATATATGCAACATTCAATAAACATTCTCAATTCTTAAGTAATTCAAATTTATGAATAATTTCATTTCTGGTGAAGTCAGAAGGTTACTGCATCAATGATTTTGGCTGTTACATATAGGAGGATGTGTAATTAACATTTAAACTTCGTTAAAATCAACCTTTTTACTCACCAGCAATACTTTAAAAAAAACACAAGTTCTAGGAAAGCTGCAGAGCTGTGTAGTAGCTACTTTTAAAGATAATTGTGTGCAGTTTACTTTGATATGTTACTTGAATGCTTTTCGCAAAAAGAAATCAAAAAACTTTAAAACTATAAAATTAAAAACAAATTGAGCTATTGCTTTATTAATTGTTTTTAAGAAAGGCATTCAAATTTTTATGTGTTTCAATGAATAAAATCCGAAAGTTTTTAGAGTAGAACCACAAAGGGATCAGCAATTCCAGAAGTAATGTGGGATACTTTTTGCAATTCTCGATTAAAAAATTTAGAGAGTGAAAGCTGCGTTAAAATCCAGAGCTTTAAAAAGAAAACGACTTTGTCAAACTACCAGCATATACCGCTCACTCCTTTCAAAAACGTCATAACTCAAAAATTATCAACTTTGAGTTATGCCTTTTTTTGAACTGCCATGAATGAGTATCATATCTATGCGAGACTTGCATTTCTATAACTTAATGTTTCGCCGTCAGAGAGGAAAAGTGTCGTATCACTTTCAGGGGCAGTGGTCGCGCTGTGAAACCACTAATTTATAAAAAAATTTCTCTGTTTTTTTCCGAATTTTTTGAATCTAAATCGCTTGAGTCCTCTTCTTTTAAGTTCAATGAACAACATTAGATGGCAGAATAACAAAAAAATATTTTTTTCGTAGGCTCAATTTCTTGTTCAAATCATCAAATTTTCAATTTTTTGTTTACCCCCAAAAATTGGAATTTTTTTCAGATTTTAAAATTTTTAATTAGCGCTGAAAGAGTGAATCATTTTCCTGCATTTTACCTGAGGTAGTCAATCATATTGTTCGAAAAGATTCAAATTCATTTTTACATGCATAAACATGTTTTTTATCCTTCCCCAGGAGGGGTGTGTGTGAACAAATGGGGACACCACCCCCAGCGAAAACAATTCTGAAAAAAAAAAATTAACTGAAAAATCTATGTCTAGATGATCAAATAAACCCACTTGTGGTGCTTTTTCTTAAGATTTCTCAAAAATTAATGACGCGCCTCTGAAAGGGGTATTTGCAGTTTCAAGTATTTTCGGAATGTTATTTTCAAGAATATCATATCTTGAGCTGTGCTTGATCCATTAGGCATGAAACATCTGTGTCGTTTCTTGAGAGATGATATTATTTATTCCGAAAACAGTAATGCAGCACAAAAAAGAGCATTTTTCATTCTTATTTTATAATAGAACTTTGCTTTTAAGTTGGTATTGGAAGGAGAATAATTCTTAACAATGATGACATATTTTGAATAATTTTAAACGGTATCTTTGAAGTTTAGTGCAAGAACATCATAAATAAAACGGTACTTTTTGAAACTGACGCTTTTTGCACTTCTTCGTGAAACATAAAAGAAACAACAGATTTTCTTGAAAAAGACCTTATGCGTAAGAAAAAGTTCAATCATTGGCTTGAAGTATAGTTTTCCTTCATGATCTCTTACTTTGAAACTTTGAAATAGCTCTAATGAAAAATCATGTCTTTTGAGATATGACGTTGTTGAAAAAAGTGCGCGGTATGTAAAGTCCATTTCCATTTTATCTGTAATGATTTTAAAATTATTGTAGCGTTGATGGCAAGTAAAAAGTTTGTTTTTCAACAAACTTTAAAAATCAATTACACATCAGTTACGAATGATGGATTTTTTTTCCAAATTATATGTAAATTTAAGATGTCAAAGAGTAAGATTTCTCTAATTATCATGAAAATCATAAATGGTAGAATTGAAAAAAAAATTGAATTTTGACATTTTGAATTCAAATTATGTTTTTCGCAATCACGAGTGTGTGTATGTAGGCGTGTGTGTTTGTGTGTGGGGGTATGTGTGTTTGTGTGTAGGGGTATGTGCATGTGTGTGTAGGCATGTGTGTTTGTCTGTGTGCTGGCAAAGGTGTGTGGGTAGTTGTGTGTATGAATGTGTGTGTGTGGGAAGGTATGTGTATGTGTGTAGGCATATGTGTTTGTATCTGTGTGCAGATATGAATGTGTGAGTAGTTGTGTGTGTGTGTTTTTGTGTAGGTGTCTGTATGTATGCGTGTGCGTATGTGTTTGTGTGTGTATGTGTGTGTGTGCGTGTGTGTGTGTGCGTGTGTGTGTGCAGTTGTGTATGTATTGCAGTTGTGTATGTATGCGCGTGTGTGTAGGACATGGATGCAACCTGGAGACGGCTTTCGCTATAGGAGCAGCATCGTGAGGAGCCGGTCGACGGTGATGATGCCGAGGGTGGCGGTGGGAAAATAAAATGATAGCACATCAAAACAGTCAAGTGAAAGCAATAAGCAATCGTGATTGCTCAAAAATGTTTTGAGTCGATTTGACAAGGAATGACTCAAAATTCAACTGCATTTATGAAAACGGAAAATATTTTTTGTTTTCCCCCGAAACTTTTCTCACGTAACATACCCACTAGTGGAACAAAACACCAGTGGTGTCCCCACCGTTTCGCCAACACGATATTTCCTTCCTCCCTGTTTTTCCCATTCAATCTTACCCTTTGAGATACTTAGAGAGGGAGAGAAGTGTCGGAGAAAAGGGGGATAAACCTCACCAGCACCCAACTTTTCCTCATTTCGTCAAATTCAAAATCGAAAGGAAAAAAAAAAAGGTTTTTTGCGCTTCGCTTAAATTTAGAACCTTCTTTTTGAAGTCGATAGTTTACCGAATGAGTTCTGTAAAAGTTGTTTCTCAATTGGCGCAGTATTTCTGCAAGGAAACAAACTTACGCTTGCTACTACAGCGGCGGCCGTTTAAAGCCCAAGAAAACAAATAAAAATTTAGTTATAGTTCGAATTTCACGATAAGAAATTAAATGATACACCGCGAAACGTGAAGGGGAATCGAAGCTATTGCGTTATAGCAATAAATTCGCTACATATGGCTTCGGTATAACCGGGCGCAACTGTATACTATTGTAATATTTTAATTCGCTGTAAACAAGGCAAGCCACAGTAACATTTAAAAGGGTGTGTTCTTAACAAACGACATGAAGTAAAAAGTGTCTGTATTATTTCCAAGCAGGCAACCATTTATTTTGTGTTTCAATTCTACTGAATTCGTTTCTTTTTGTTTTAATATCGACAATAATTCAACTATACATGATTTCGAAGAAGTACCAAATTGAAAACATTCTCAATTTTCATTCTTTCCTTCTTTCTTTCTTTTTTTTTTCTTTTGAAAAATTACTTTGAGATGATTTTCTGAAGAATAAATGAAATAAAAAAGTTGAAAACTCTTTCTGACAAATTAAAGTTTCCGCAAACACGGATTGCAGTCATATTTTGAAACTTTTTTTCCCTTTTCTTTTTGAAGCGTTCTTTTTTTTTTTCTTCTTCTTAATGTTAAACTAATAAATAAGCTAAACTTCATTATTGCAAAACCATTGTATAAATCTTTTACTAATAATAAAGCTTAAAGTCTCTCTGTCTGGATGTCCGGAGGATGTCTGTAGGATATCTGGATGTCTGGATCTCTGTGACGCGCATAGCGCCTAGACCGTTCGTCCGATTTTCATAAAATTTGGCGCAAAGTTAGTTTGTAGCATGGGGATGAGCACCTCGAAGCGATTTTTCGAAAATTCGATGTGGTTTCTTTTTCTATTCCAATTTTTAAGAACAAAATTATCATAAGACGGACGAGTAAATTACGAAATTATCATAACGTGGAACCGTAACATGGGCACAAGCCATTTGACGAGATACGAAATTATCATAACGTGTAACCGCAACATGGGTACAAAACCAATTGGCGAGAAAATTCACCATACATTATTTGTAAATATACAGGCGAACCAAAAGTCCTTTTAATTTTTTCTATTACGGGCAAAGCCGTGCGGCAACCACTAGTATTCAAATAAATTTATATCTATGGGGGGAGGGGGGGTAAATTTTTTCAATAAATTAAGAATTCTTTCTTTTTGCAAGCTAGTTTTAAAGAAGACGATGGGGCACATATGAACAACTCAAATATCCTCTCCGCAATATTATTATTAATGTAGGGTATTATAAGTGTTAAAAAAGTAAATATTTCTAGTTATTATTTTTCTACAATGAGCTTGTAAATTTATAGTTAGTTATTATTATTATTATCATTAAATATTTATTTATTTTATTCTTATTATTTTTTATTTTTAAATTTTTTTGAACTAAATAGTTAACAATTTAGTGTCATATAATACTTGCAGGAAATAAAACGACAGAATATTTTCATTAAATTAAAAACTGAATTTTCAAATAATTTTTAAATACGTTATGGGCAATTCCATGAAACTAGAGACATCACAGTAAAAAAAAAAAACTTCATTGTATCAGTACCCTTTTTCTTTCATATGAGGTTAAAAAGACTATTTTTATAAACTATGCAAAAAATGTTTGTTTTATAGGCAAATTTGAACAATACTACTCAGTGCCCATGTGTCGTTGTATAAGCGGCTCAAAAAGTTAATCCCTTTTTTTACTTATAAAATTAATTGTTATGTCTACAATCTTCTTTTTTATTGAAATTTAGTTTACATAGGAATAGAGTAGACCAGCAAAGAAACTTTAAACTGTTATAATTGTCTTTTAACATTTTTTTCAAAATTAGGCCTTATACTAATGTAACATCAGTCACAAAATTGTATAAAAGTTTGCGCTGCTTAAACAAAAACAAACCCAAGTTTATAAAAAGTCATATTCTCTTCATTTATGATGATATCTTTAATATTAATCCCTTAAATATTTAGAAATAGTTAAATTTAATTATTTAAAACTTATTTAAAATATGTAACATCAGTCACAGAAACATCAGTAACATTTCTCTTTTCGGTAACAAACCTCAAACAAATTGCACAAATGCTATTAAATGCTGCAGAAAAGCAAAAAAGGAGGCGAGATAATTAAGAAATAAAGGAAAACATGAAAATTAAAAAAAGTAAAACAAAGTAGAAGCTAAAAAGAGCGGACGGTAAAAAATAAATAAAATAATTTTAAAAACCTAGCATAATTACCAAAGTTAGTTCAGAATAGAACTAAAAAGAGAAATTAGATGATGAAGTAGAACAAATTTGAAGTATTGAAGTCACAAATTTAAATTATTAGCTGCATTACCCCTCTTTAAAATAATGAAACCTTGGTAAAATCTGTTAGTTATTAAAAGCGCTCTTTGTTATATCTTCACAAAGGAAAACTGCAGCCGTAAAAAAATTTTTCAACATGGAATTTGACAAACAGATACAACTAATTCTGAATGTAATACATTTGAAAAAAAGTGCTATATCATCGATACAGAAATATTTCTGAATGTCACAGCTTCATGCAAATTTCAGAGCTATCGCCATCCGACTTGCAGTCATGTTATAAAGAGTTATATTTGAGTAATACTTTTTTTAATTCAAAAGCTGCAGCAGGTGTTTAGCAACAACACTTTTTTTTTGCAGCTAATTAGGGAATCACTTCCAGCAGAGAGAACACGTTCCAAAATTGTTGACTGCAACTGGAGAACGGGTTCTTAAATAATATGACTAAGAATTATATCACGAAAAGTTAGATGCATTGAAATTAAAAACTAAGAGTATTTAGTAACTGTCAAGATTCAAGCAGAAAAACATTGGAAATAGCCTGTCAATGTGAAATGAAATTTATTAATCACATGAGAAAGGAACAAAATAATTAGCGCACTAGATGTAATAAATGCAAGAGGACTTTTTATTTTATGAAATACATCAAAAATATAACTTTTAAAACTTTTTAAATGTACTTTTCTTGTAATTTAAATACAATTTTAAACAAAACATATGCTAATTTCATTTTTAAGGAGAAATAATTTATAATTGCAGTAGTTTATTGTAAATGTAACATCAGTCACAAAATCTTTGTATCATCAGTCACGGGGGTTAAATAATTTTTTTATTTTCCGTTTTTAAGTTTTTCGAATAAAACAAAGTGTTTTCATCAAGTCTAAAATCTCTACTTTAAGGGGAAAAAATCTGTTTAGATTTTACGTTATTAGTTTGAAGAGGATTTCAAATTGTATATAAGTCAATTTTCTCAACGTCTCTTCTGCGTAACATCAGTCACGTTTTTTTATTCCCCTTAATTTCACATAAAAAAATTTCCTCAAGTCTGAAAACAAGTGTGGGGGCAGTGATGTACCACATCATGATATTTTAGATCAATTTCAGGAGAAACAAAATTTAATTTCAAGACAGTGCTGAATTTGTAAGTTAAAAATAGAGTCAAATTGTAACGTCAGTCACCGTGTACAGACCCTTATCATACACTGTATGAAACTTAAAAGCAATATATGATCAGTATATTATTTTCATTGTAAAATCTTATTTGTACTAATGTAGTCTTATATGTTTTTTTTTCTTGGCTATCCGGTGCTACGAAACTTTAAAATTTGAGTGAGCAGAGTTATACAGCTTTTCTCCATTTAACCTACAAGACCTCTATTTTCGCAGCCGTTAGTCCTAGATTTATTCTTCCAGCTGCAAAAAAGGTTAAAATTCTATGCATAGTTAAGATATGGAAAGTTTAAGCGATAAAGAAATAATAATTACTGAAAAAGCACGAAATTCAACTTTTTATATTTTTTTCAAAATCCCTTACATTGCACTTATGGGAATCACAAGCATGAAAAAACAGTTCAAAAAAAAAAAAAAAGAAGAAGAAGAAGAAGGAAAAAAAAAAACTTTAGTACCTTTAAATATTCACCAAGATTTTAAACGCAACGTTTTGTAAACTACACCACTTTTCACTCGTTTTCAATCACACCTTTTTGCGGGAAATATAGCATCTAAGAAGGGTTTTCAATTATGTGTGTGCATAGAGTGTGTTTTTTCAAATTGCACGAGATTTTTTAGTGTGTTTTTATGCATCATAGCATAACATTTGCGTTTATTTTTCAATAGTGATGAAAACTAGAAATGTTTTGATTTTTTACTTCAACAACGTCATTCATCTGCAAGGGTGATATGTTCTAACCTCATCCTCAATAGTTTTGAAATCGAATATCTACTTGAATTTTGGTCGAAAATGCTTCAAATTCTGTGTGTTGATGAATGGAGTTCGTTACAAAGAACTAGGTTGCAAATACTTCAGTATTATTGGCATATACGTACATGCTTCATATTAAAGCGTATCTCGTTGGAATGTGATGCTTAGACTGCATTTTTTAATCGAGTTCATGTGTGATCCCCCCCCCCCTTATAGGGGCACATGTGAGCAATAGGAAACATTTTTCAAAAATTTTATAAAGTAAAAAAATATTTTTTTAAAACAATTTCAAAAAAAAAAAAAAATCCATGACACAAAGAAAAAGTTATTAAATCATGCTGTGAGATATTTTTGCTTTGAGAAATTTTAAATATTTTTGGAAAAGTGAAGGAATTAAAAATCTTTTTTACACGTGTCCCCCTTTCTTCTACCTATTGAAAAAAAAATTGCTTCAACTATTTTAAGTATACTTTTGGAACAATTAAAAAAATGTTAACATTATTGCCTATGAGAAGAATATAAACCTTTTTATCTCAGAAACAAAGAACACTAAAAAATTTTCATGTCGAAAAATTATGAAGACTACTCTGAATATCTAATTTTTGGTTTCGAGAAATGGGAAAAAATTATTAACACAAGTCGAAAGACTATTCTCGTAGACATAGCATTGATGAAAGTTATTGATTGATAGACTGAATAAAAATTAAGTTAATGGCTAATTGGATATACTTGCTTTTGCTCTATTTTGTTGTTAATCTAGTCTTTTGAATTCTTGTAATTTCACATAAAATACGAAGTAAATGCTGTAGCTCTGAATTTTATTTTGAGCTTGGAAATCGAAAACCAACTTTGAGTTTCTTCAAGCAAACAGAGGAAATAATGCCTTATATTCTTGGAATGTTTAATAGTTGACTAAAGCTTTCCTCATTTTAATTTTTGTGCCTACATGAAGGGAAAAATTATCATTTTACAAAATATCTCTGAGTTTAAAAATGATTTTGAAGACAAAGGAGTTTAATTACAACTTCAAAAGTAAGGAATTTATTTTATGACACTTAGCAAGTTATCGGATATTAATTTCAGCAATGCTAGTACATTCCTTAACATTTTAGATTGAAAAATAAAATGTTTGATTTTGAGAAAACTGAAATATTTTCAGTTTTCAAAACTCGGTTGAAAGTTAACTATCATAACCTTTAAAAAGCTACTGAAACAGATGAATTGACCTACTCTATAGATTACAACAATACATAACTTTTGCGTTTACATTAACTAGTCAATAAAATTCAAGGCTTCAAAAATGCAATATTTAGCATTCGTGAGAATTCTATTCAATTTGGCCAATTTTCAATTGCATATAACTACTAAAATAAAAAATATTAAGCTAAAATATTCTAGATACATTTATACATACGTAAAATGAGTCTGAGTCTGTGTGCCAAATTTTATAAAAATTTGCTTCCATGCAGTCAACCCTTTTTTGTCAGTTATGCTCATTTTATATGGAATAACCCTACAGGGACACAGAAGCAGGCCTAAGTTCGTTTCTCTGCAGTAATACTGCGTAGACTGCAAAACAACTTTTACAGAGTTCATTCGTTTCAACCAAGGTTGGCATGATTTAAATCATGATTTAAATCTAGATTTAAATCAGTTGAGTTTTTTTAAAAAAAATCATTGATTTAAATCATTGGATTTGAATCAGTTGATTTTTTGAAAAAAACCATTGATTTAAATCATTTTTTAATTTGGACTTAATTTTTAAAAATTAGAACAAAACATTACTCCATATATTGCAAAGTTTGGGTAAAAATTTAAAATTTAGGGTAAAAATTTAGAAAAACTGTTGGATAAAAATCAAATAGGTATAAATACCACGAAAGATACGAGCAAGCAATTTATGCATGCCATTGTGCAGGAGTTTTATTAAGCCTCTCTGTCTTAGATCGAAATGAAATTTCAATTAGTGTGGATGAAAATAATCAAGGTTTGGAATTTGTTAAATAAATATGTCCAATCTTTGTCAGCATTGTAGCCAATTTACAAACTAGAAGCATCCCATTTCAAAAATCAGCGTTGATTGATAAAAATGTAAAAGATATAATGACTTTTTATGACTGCTGGGTTTCATTTTATGCAATGGGAAGTAGCGAGAGCATCACAGAATCAGAAATCCAGTTTATAACACCAAATAACAACAGCGGTAGCTTCATCTGCTGGAATAGAAAGCCAGTTTTCATCATTTAGTTTTGTTCCTACGAGCCTTCGTGACGATTTAGGAGTGGACAAAGCATCAAAACTAACGTTTTTATTCAAACAATTAAATCCTCAGAATTCATTTTTTTAAAAAATGTTAAATGAACTGTGATTTTTTTTTTCTTTTAATAAAAAGTTCATACTAAATATTTAATTTGTTCTTTAAAATTTCCTTTTATTTAGTTTGAACTATCCAATAACAAAAAAGGAAAAAAAATAGAATGCCTTTAGGTTAAAATATAGAAATAAATATTTAAATTTGAATAGAATATTTTGTGTATATTCTATCTACTTCAGTAGAATATTCCATATGTTAAAAAAGTTTATTTCTTATTTCAAACTGTTCCACGTATTTTCCAAAAAGATATGAAAATAAAATCGAAAAAATTTAATAAATCTGATTTAAATTTTAAAAAATCTGATTTAAATTTTTGAAAAAATCCGATTTTTTTTATTTAAAAAAATCATGATTTTTTTTCAACCCTGGTTTTAACCGACTTCAAAAAAGAGGAGGTTATCAATTACTGCACCGAATGTCACTTCCTCCTCTCGATTTACAACTTCAATTTGAACCTTTTTTGAATCGATTTAGCTAATCTTTTTTTATTCGAAGGAAGGTATCCCAAGAAGGCCCGTGCTCTTGTTTACCCACATTGATTCAAGGAAAGAAAGTTAGTAGTGGAAAATCAGTAATTTCCACGGAAATTTCACAAAACCGCTAGGGTATGAGAAAATTATAATCATAATCTAATAATTGATGTTTGGAAAAATACATACAGGGACCGACTAACTCAAAGGGAGGCCCTAGGCCCACAATAATTTGGAGGTCCTAGGTCCACAATGATTTGGAGGCCCCTCCCCCTGAAGACTCTATAGCGGAGTACTGTGGTTGATTATTTATGGCTGGTTGGAATGCATTTTTTGGGGTCAATTGTGTCTATCACAGAACTATGTAAATTATTATCATATGCATTAAAAATCCCCTTTGAGGCACCTCTTAATTATGGCATGGTAAACTTGCTATTGTCAAAATGAATAAAACATCTCCTTTAAGGAAGTTTATTTCCAATTGCAAAGTCATTACTTTATTATTATTTTTAAAATACACGTATTTTTCATACTTGTAGCTAATACTATGCGTAATCCTTCAAGTAATTTGGGGCCACTTAGGAAGATAGGGTCCAATGCCCATGCCTAGTCGGCCTGTGCGATAATCAGGCCCTGAATACATATGGTATATGTTTCGGTAAATGGGATCAATCCGGTTATTTTGCATATATAATCACCATTTATTATTTACAATTACCTCTAATCTTGGCAAATGATGTAAATTACTCAATACTTATCGAATTTATCTGTTTCTTTAGAAACTCCGATATTAGAGGGCCGCAATCAGACTGTTGTTTCAGGGAGGGTTTTATTAAACACATTTTGAGCGAAATCTATTCTGTTAATAAAATGTATGTCACAAATTATGGGATTTTTGTTACAATTTAAGCAAATGTAAAAGATGACGCATCGATTCAATGAAGAAATAAACGAATAAATGATGAGTACTCTACCTTGTACTCTGTCATTAATCAATGACTTTCGATAACTCAAAAGAATAGAGGTGTGTACTCATACGCGCATTCGAAAAAATACTTGAAGACCAAAAATGGAAAACGCTTTAAGTGCCAAATAAAAATTTTTACAGGGCATCAAAAATAAGGTTCCTGGCGAATTCTGGCATCTACTGCGTTTTCCTTTTTTTTTTTTTTTTTTTTGCATTATAGACTTGGTACTAAACAAAAAAAAAAAAGTGACAACCTAAATAAGTAACATTTAATAACCTTCAATGGCACTTACTACACTTTCTACCGCACGAGCTCTAACTCTTGCTCCACTGGCGGACCCTAACAACGTATTTTAATTACGTTTAGAGGGGATAGGCACATAAACCGTTTACCAGAGTGAAATACTTAGCAATTACTTCATTTTGACAAGAAAGAAAAAAAAATTTTTTTGGTGCTTAATGTGTTTTCCAACTTCAGTCTTCACTTCTTAAATTCATATTTTTGACAATGATATAAATGTGTTTAATATCGAATTTGACCTTACAAAAAATTTAAAGAATTTCGATCCCTTTGAATCTGAATGAAAACACTGCATTGTTTTGTAAAAAATGATGTTTGCAGATACAACAGATACAGTGAATCAACAGTATATACAGCTTTTATTTTTTTTATTTTTTTTTCAAATTTCATTTTTTAAATGAAATTGGGAAAAAAATTAATTGAAAATAAATGAAAAAAAACATCAATAATAACTTTTTTCAGCAAAAAAAGTATGATGAAAAGCACTTTTTAGAAAGCTTTTGAAAAACTCCAGAGTGGGTTTGAATACGTTCTGCGGAGATCTAATGAATCCAGATGCGTCCAGAGATTGCAGTTTTCTCAAAAAGAACACATGTTTTTAGCTAGTTTATTGACTATTCCAGACTGATGAATCCGTAACAAGGACGAAACTTTTGTCTCTGATTGTCATAACCGAGCTGTCAGTACACTGCACAAAATTTGAGGCGTTTTCAAATAAGAATTACGATTATTTTTCGAAACAATAGTTTTTTTTTTTTTTTTTACTAAAACTATTAAGATTCCAGTGCATCAATAACGTAGAGAAAATATAGTTATTTGCTTTTGATAATTTATAAAATAAATTTTAACTTTTTGGACACATATAAGTTTCGTAACTGTCCGCAAAGAAAAAAAAACTCAATAATTTTCACTGCTATACAGGGTGTCACAAAAGGTTGTTCACAAACTTGACATGCTGGTATGTCATATCATGATGAAGAAGATTTACACAGTAACATGTGTTCGCAAACGCAATACTGGCGCACTACATGCACACAAAGTTAGACACTGACGGATGCACAACATGTCACATATCTATTGCACACATACGGTTCTACGCAACATTTTAGTTCTTAAGGAAAGCCTAATGCTGTTGATAAAATTTGCTTCCCACCAGCTGTTATAATCACTTTGCTACGACAACGCAGCGATCGGTGAAATCTTGTCAGAATGGATCGTTATTACGACGGTCGGTACATTGTCGTTGCGACACGTGTATGACAGCTAAAGGAAGCAAATTTCAACAGCAGCAATAAACCTTCCTTGAAAACTAAAATGCTCTGTAAAATCATCTTTATGTAATAAATATGCTACATGTTGTGCATCCGTTAGTGTCTGGATTTGTCTACATGTAACGCGCCAGCATTGCGTTTGCGAACATATGTTACTATTGTTACGAGTCCAGCCACTTCAAGAAATTCTTTAATGACGACACAGTTCTTGAGAAAAGCACAGGAGATTTATTTACAGCTATGTACAGGAAATGCAGTCACAACTGCTAAATCAATCGTCAGCAATTAAGCAAATATCAATTAACACCTCAAACTCAACTGTCACACACGTATTTACTTCAAAATACGCAAAAACAGAGCGCAAAGGCTAATACACACAGAGCTAAATACATGCTCTCCAGCGCACGGCTGATACTATTCACAAGCAAAACTAACTGTCATTCAAATGCCACACGGCTTTATACTCAGCAAAGAAATATCTAGAAGATCCTAGTTCGTTCTACCAGTTTCTCATATTTTCTTTTTATTCCATTCGCAAATCTTATCGTTCAGAAATGGAGGGACCACATACTTCATTCGAAGCAAGGGGGTTGCATGTTCATTACAAGAAACAGGTTACGTTACTAAGACAATTTTAGATGAAAGATAATGGAATAAACACCAAGTTTAGCCAGATTACAACATATTCATCATAAAAATAATTACTATTTACAGAATTTGTAACACTATGTAAATCTTGTTCATAATGATATAAGACACCAGCATGTTAAGTTTGTCAACAAGCTTTTGAGACACTCCGTATATTTGTTCAGGCGCAGAGAGAACAGAAAAGTGGGGACGAGGGGGGGGGGAGGCAAAAAAAAAAGACTACTAAAAGCCATAGGACGTTTAGCGGCAGCAAAAAAATGAAAAAAGAAGTGGGGGGGGAAAGGTACAACATTTTGCTAAAGCTGGTTTTGAGAGCAGATCAGTGGTAATTGATCTAAATCTAACAACTTAATTCACGCTTTTATTGAGATTTTGATGAATTTTGTACATTAACTTTCCCCGAAGACACACTTAGACATGAATTAGACTTACATTATTTACCCCAAAGTATTTTGAGGTGTCACAAACACTTGGTAATCATTTCATTAAGCAAGTATGGCTTGTTTAAGTAAAGCAATTGATTTACTAATGTCTAAAGTCTGAACGATGAATAAATAAACTAAAAGTTGCTGCTTGTATCTTTAATTATATTTCGAAAAATTTTTACATTTCTACTTTTTTTATAATTTTTCGTTTTGGTTCGTAAATTGAAAAAAAAAAAAAAACACATAAAACATTGGGTGGGGGGCGTTTTCCCCTCCTTTTGCCCCCCCCCTCCAAATTGCCGCCACTGTTCCGGCGTAATATCATAGATTTACACGTTGTTTAAGAAACAATCTTCGTTTCTCAGTCCATACTTGATTTTATATGTAGGGTAGATCAAGGCACGTTTGCGCGGATTTTTTTCAATGAATTTTCTAATATTTATGTTTCAACTTAGGAAATTTTAGACATGTCGATTTTATGAAGCAATTAATGGAGTCAAAATTGGTACATTCACTTTTTGCTCAGTTTGTGTTTTTAACCGTTAAAAGAATTATTTTTTACTTCAAGTCGGTTGCATTAACTTGCCCCGGACTCGGGGCACGTTTAGGCATATTTGACACCTTACGTAGTTCTGTAAGTGTTTCGAACATAACGTCGTACCATCGTTAAAATAAAACAAATTTATTACAGACTGAATAGTGTATAAAGTAAAAGCTGAATGGGCATGAAGACAGCATTACATAATTGTAACCTATAAGATACGAATCTGTAACTCAATTAAAAAATAAATGGTGATTTTCAAAACTAAAGAGCTTGAAAATTCTAAAAAGGTTTCAGACAGTTCGGAGCGAAAAAAGCGTCAGCGCACGTGTGGAAGTAAGACACCGTAAGAACGTGCGTAAAGGTGCTCCGACGTCAACGCGTAAACTTGCCCCGTCGCCAAGTTTCGATTTATTTTTAACGTGAAAGAAAAAAAAAAATAATAGCATTTAATTTCATACAAGTACAATTCTCAAAAAGGGATAAAATTCTGCTAATTTTTACGTATTTGTTCTTTCTTAACTAAGCATTATTTGTTTACAATAAGTTTCGAAACATTTAACACAAAGCTTACTCAACTTGGTAAAAAACAGATTATTATTTCTGCATGCTAGATCGAAGCACGACTGATGTTCAAAAACTTATGCAAACATGTACTAGAGAGCAGCATCAATCTGTTATGACCGTCGGCTCTCCATTTATAATTCGTTTTGAAAAAAGTGCACTGCATAAACGTGCTCCATTCGTAAACGTGCCCCGGTATACCCAGCAGAATATAGTAATAATCGATCAATCATTCCCTTTCTCTATTAATGTTTATTACAATGCATATCAACTTAATAAATACAAACATTTTTAAATTAAAAAATTAAGTGTGAACTTAAAATTGTCAATATTGAAGTCGTAAATAACAAAGAAACAAACGAACCTTCTGCAGATATATGGCCCTGTCCGTGACTTCCACGAGAAATGATATTTTAATAATAAGAGTAAGGATTGTCATTTCATTCTGATTAAGAGGAAGCCCTACATACGAGAATGAAAATGCAACTGTACATGATCAAGGATTAAGTCTAGTTTTATTAAACATTGAAAAGAAGAAGATAAGAGTTTGAAAGCTATTTATGCTTTCAATTCGTTATTATTATTATTTTTTTAATTTTTATACACTTAACTATGATTTTTTTTTGTTTGTTTGCTTGATTAAATCAGAATATTTTGATTTAAATTCAATAGAAGTACAAATTTTGCAGAAGCGTACACTTTGAGCTTTCGTTTTCCTTTGTATGAGCTATCATAATTTTCAAAAGTAAAAAATGAATTTTTAGACTACCTCTACCTTCCGAAATTTGTAATGCTAGATCCTCAACCTCCTCTGCGACAGTAAACATAGCACAACCTTCATTTACGTTATGTGGTATTATTAATAAACTATAAAGTCACCCGTCAAGGTATGACAGGTGAAAATTACTTCAACTTTTGAACGAAGCAATTGCCTGTTTAATAATATTTTGATAGTTGAACTTTTAACCCTAACTCCAGCGAATTAACCCTAAACTTCAGTAGATAGCGTTCATAGTTGACGGCCTTTTCGTTTCTTCATTCCCCTGAAATGACACAGTCTTACCATTAAAACAATTAAGTTGCCGATTCCAGTTCAGCTTTGTCACAATAAAGTCTCTAACTGCATGTTAAACAATATCAAATAATCATGCAGCGGCGCAAGTTTCAATGGTGAAACACGCGCGTTACTCGATCATCCGCTATTATATATATGCGGATATACTCGGCTACGAGCTTATTAAATCAGTAGAATCCCCCCCCCCCGCATTAAAAATGATTGAATAAATAAATAAAATCAACCGACAACTCGAGTTTTAGACATGCCACTGACGAACTTTGAACACTCGGAGATTCTTTCAGTATTCACCTAGCTCGGCAAAAGTTCATTGAAAAATTAAATTCTCCGTTCAGATTCGAAAATTGAGAGCTCAGGTGCTTTCGTCTGGTGGGAAACTAAACGTCTCAAATGGTAATGGCAATCCGCCGCTAGTGGTGCCAAATGAACGAATGTGTGTCAATTCTGTGGATCGCACTATACAGTGGAGTCCCTCTATCTGAACACTCTCTAATGTGAACATTCCGATATTCTGACCACATTTTGATGGTCTCGGCAAAACTCCATAGACTTAACATAGGCTGACCTCTCTGCACTCTGAACAGCCTATGATATGAACATCCCAGTATTACGCACGCGCGCGAACGCTATTTTTAATCCCCTTCAACTATCACCTCGTTATATGCTGAACATGTTTACAGGTTCGAGAATTCCTATGAATCAAATTGGAAAGCCTGAAATACATTCACGATTTTATCACTGATTAAATGGCATTAAAGAGAAAATGAATAGAGGAAGAAGAAAACTCATTTTCTTACTGCATCACATTATATTATTGCATCATATGAAATCATTCAGCTGAGCAGTATGAGCTTGAAATTTCTGCCACTGAACTATATTTAGTTGTTTTCAAGACCTTTAAGCAAAATGCAGCTGAGAATCACCCGGAAACATTTTCACTTGCATGATAGCACATACCTTGCATGAGGATACATAATGCAAAAACAGAGTAAAAATAACTTTTTTTTTCAGGTACTGTACCGATAGTTGTAGGTATTGTAATGTTTTATTTTTAAATGTTACGTTTAACTTTTTTAACTTAAAAAGAAATAAATAAATGCAAGTTTTTAGATCCTACAAATGAATTAGACATTGAATTAGACATTGCGCTGGTCACCTATCCAAAATTCAACACCTCTACCAACGTTACTGGTATAGCTCACTGAGCAAAGTACTGAACGTGGTCCACCAACACAACAGAATACGTTTACATGCATTATCCATAGTCTGCCTTTATAATGAACACCCCCATAATCTGAGCATTTTTGTTCCGTCCCATGCGTGTTCAGAATAGAGTCCACTGTATTTGCAAATGGCGAAGAGTTATTACACAGTCCCACTAGAAAAAAAAAATAAAGAGAAACAAAAGATCTGTGACCCACTTCCCCCAATTAACTCTAATTTGAATTCCGAAACTTTGAATTCAAATTATGTTTTTCGCAATCACGAGTTGCGACAAGACCCTACTGATTAGAGTTATTGTTTCTAGAAATGGCTCCCCCCCCAAGCATGTACCTCCTCCTGGGTGGTTACGTGTGTATAGTTGTGTGTGTAGGCTTACGCGTGTGCACGTAGGCGTGTGTATGTGTGTAAAGGCGTGCGCGCGTAGGGGAATGTGTATGAGCATGCATGTGTAGGACATGGACGCCACCGCCCAGCAAAAATGGATTCCGGTGGACGGTGTTCAGGGCCAGCCGCGACGCCGCCGGTGGACGGTGGTGCTGCAGCCCTGGTCCAAGCTGAAAAAGGAACCACAACGTCAAGGACGGTCAAATGAAAGCAATAAGCAATCGTGATTGCTCAAAAAAAAAAAAAACAGTTCAAAGGAAATATCGATGATTTGTTAGATATTTTCTTTTCTTTTTATTTTAATACAATGTACAATTCTTAGAGGTTGCTCACAAATATTTCCTCCAAATAGAAATTTTATTTACATTTTGGCTGGTTCAGTATTTTCTGAACGAAGTCATCGAATAGGTGTTAACGACAACAGCACTTTGTTCCTTGCATACGCTTGTGATTTTCTAAAATTTTTGTCTGTTCCGTGAAACCAATCCAGAATTCCAGCGACTCCAAAATTCTCATTAAATCTGAAATGAAAACAAAATGGAAACGATAAAATATTTTACAATTTGTAACGTGAAAAATTAAAATGATTTGACGAATAAAAATATTTTTAACGTAATGTACCAAAAGTAAGTTTTTAACGCTATGCATTTCAGAAAGTAAAACTTGTGCTCAAATGCTCATTTATTGGTCATACCACCTTACATGCAAAAATTCAGTACTTAAACTATGCAGTGATGGCAAGAAAGAACTTCGTGATACAGAGAAATCCCATTACAGTGAACTCCAGTGCAACGAAACATCCAGTTCCACGAAATAAAGTTTCAGTCTCGATTTAGATCTAAAACCGTTTGTATTCCACTACGCGGATTGAATTCTGTTACAACGGATTATCCGTTACAAAAGAACAAAATCTGAGGTCCCTTGAAGTTCGTTGTTACGGGATTTCACTGTATTGATGATCTAGGGTAACGGCACCAGTAACAGACATGCTCACAGGTTAACTCAAATTTCTGAGCCTTTTAATGTATTTAGACTTTTGAAACTATTTTTCTCACAAGCAACTATATCTCATCTAATTTTTGGCTGCTTTTGGATCCTCTGAATTAGTTAATTTTATTTTTATTTGCTTCATTTCGAAAAGAGGTCCGACCTCCAGTAACAAACACCGACAACTCTGGTGACATCCAGCAACAGACAGGATGAGGAGAAAATGAGTAATTGACAGAATTCCCCTTTTCTCTTCAAAATGTGCAAAAGTTCTTTATTTTTAGATCTAAAACCTTATTAAATTCAAATGAACATGAAACACCGGTAGACCTCGTGGTAGCTGTTCATAACCTTCCACCACTGCCTTGTAAATACCAACTGGCTCATAAAATTCACTCTGATAACACTAGATGATTGCACCGTATTCATGGTCGCAGTGATATCAGTTTTACTGTCCAACCACGGATTGCATGGAATTTTCAAACGTCCAAATAAGACGAATCTATGTGAATAAGGGGGAAAAGTAAAAATGTGATGCGCGTATTCCGCTCATTTGAATGAGACTCTGCTTCTGCAGAAGCTGACATCGCTAAAAAATAATAGATTTGTCCATTTGCGGCTGTAAAACGGCGTTTGTCTTTCCATACAATCCGTGGTCAGACAGTACCGGCCTAAAATTCTTATTATTTTAATCCAAACTTACGACTATCTGTTACTAGACCCTTGTCTGTTACTGGTGCCGTTTCCCTATTATCAAATGTCCCAACGTACTTTTGGTGATGAAAGTGGTGAAACTCTGGTGTAGGCGTGAAAGGCAGGTGGTATCCAGAATGTACAACCACTCCGTAGAACGTGGCAAAGGTGAGCCAGGCCCAGAGGGAGCTGACATGGCATCCGGCTACCACTGATCCGGCAAAAGTTGGCAGGACGTTCGAGAGGACGTGTTCCACCGGATGACAGTAGATGGCACTCACGCCAATTGGCGAGATCCACTCATGATGCTTCTTATGGTAGCGACGGTAGATAGGTGGATGGTGCAGAAATCTGAGTTAGAAATTATCAAAAAATTTTAGTTCAATGCTTTGTTTAAGAACTGTTTGTCACGTCATGGACAAAAACAAAAATTGTATAGTACACCCTGAAAACATAACACTTAGTACATGATTTTCCACATGTTTCACGTCACGCACTACATTTCGACTTGATATGAGAAAAAGGAAAAGATTAAAAATTTTATTTGAATTTTATCATCTTGAATTCAAATTATGTTTTTCGCAATCACGAGTTGACAAGACCCTACTGGTTAGAGCTTTTGTTTCTAGAAATGGCTCCTCCTCCAAGCATGTCCCTCCTCCTGGGTGGTTACGTGTGTATAGTTCTGTGTGTGTGTGTAGGCTTACATGTGTGCACGTAGGCGTGTGTATGTGTGTAATGGCGTGCGCGCGTAGGCGAGTGTGTATGAGCTTGCGTGTGTAGGACATGGACGCCACCGCCCAGTAAAAGTGGATTCCGGGGGACAGTGCTCAGGACCAGCCGCGCCGCCGCCGCCGGTGGACGGTGGTGCTGCAGCCCTGGTCCAAGCTGAAAAAGGAACCACAACGCCAAGGACTGTCAAATGAGAACAATAAGCAATCGTGATTGCTCAAAAAAAACATGTAATGAAAAGAGGTGTTAAATAGTAATAAAGTTAGACTCTTAAAAAAAAAAAAGTTTAGTTTCTTTTCTTTCTTTCATTTTTTTCCCTTCTTTTTCTTTTGGAGCTTTTGTAAAATTATCCAATGAGCAGAAACTTCATTGGTACTGCAGGGCCATCAGCTTTGAATGAACATTATTTAATAATGAAACGAATAATGGTGGTAAATATGAAACAGTTTTCTGAAGTCCCCAAACATTAATGAGATCTGTAAAAACCATTTTCCCAACCTCCTTGATCTTCTGCGTTCGAAATACCATTCTTCTATAAGAATACTGAGTACAACTATACTCTTTACATCGTAGAAATACCAGTTAAGCCAGTTAAAAAAGTTTCAGAGATGGAAAATTCAAAACTTTAGCTCTTTCAATATAAATTCTTTATCTATCTTTGGTCACTTAAAGGGGGAAAGGTGACCGAACCCATGCTGCTGTGCTAAGCACAAAAGCCGTATCTGCAGATCTGCACTCATTATCAAAATTGAATTACGATTACCACGTGGATCTCTGTCACATATTTCACCTAAATACAATGTTTTGCGGTCATTTGTCGATGGTAAATGTTTTTTAAAAAAATCTGAAAAAGAAGCATTTGAATCAAATATAAATGGATGTGCAAAACTTTAGCAGTTTCTCATTTTGAATTCGACTGCAGATAAGACTTTTGCGCTTAGCACGGCAGTATTTATACGTTTGTCACCACTGCGCATTCTTAAAATTATGAACTGTGAACTTACAGCCAAAGCAAAATGTTAGCTAGAGAAATAAATAGCCCAAATAATCATTCTATTAAACTAATCTCTTCTTGGATCTTGGATCTAGCAATGTGTGTTGAAAGCTATTTTTCAAAACAGTACTATTTTGCAGGTTCATCAGCATGAGAAAGAAATCAGGGACTTTTCTTACCTATGTGAGTAGTAGAAAAAAACTTCTTCTGTAAGGATCTGCACCACGATATCAAAAATGAATCGTGGCAATTTGGGAACCACTATTCCATCATCATATCCCCATCGAGATCTGAGCAAGTAGCAGGAATAGATAACAGGGACTGCAACCACAGTTTGATTTATCAGCACTTGGAGGACTACTTCACGGAGTTTGTAAGGAGTGACTCTCTAAAAAGAGGTTGAAAAGTCTTATTTTCCTCCAATGTTTCATTATTCTTCCCATTTTCTAATTGTTTTATTTTCCTCGAATGTTTTGTTATTCTTCCCGCTATTCTAAATGTAGACTTCGTATAGTTCGAAGTCTAACACACACAGACACACATTCACACAAAAAAATCTGACAACTTATAATTCATTTGAAAAATAGTTAGAAGTGCAACACAATGTAAAGCAGTGGTGCCCAGCTTTTTTGCACCCGAGGGCCGCACCTTATCCTAAAATGACCCTCGCAGGCCAGAACACAAATGAAATTTTAAAATCTTAAAATTTCTTTCTAACAGCTTGGAAAAATATGAACAAGGAAAGAAAATTCAGGACTAATTTATCAAAGAGGAACATATCTATTTTCCAAAAATGTTCAAGAGGTCAGAAAAACAAATTAGTGTAAGAACAAAATAGTTTTATCAACTTCCCTGGGTACAGAATTGAACACAAAAGCACAGCAAATCATGGCCCAGAGTAAGAAATGTTTGGGTAAAAAAAAAAGGAGATATCGGCATCTTAATTTTGGATATGTGCCGTTTTGAACGAAAACCTGAATGCTGAAAGTTCCAATTTCACCAAAACTCTAATATTTTACCCTCTCATGTTCTCTTATCAAAGTACATGAACCTAAAAGTAGTAGATTAAAATTTGAGGATTTTGGACATGTGTTCCTTTGGATTTAAAAGTCTTCGTACTACAGATTCTTTCAGGATATGTCCCCTTTTGTTCAAAATAAAACGTGCAGAGAACGGATTTGGATTTATTACCTTTTGATCGAAAAACCACACTTTACCCTTAAATAAAATAGGATTTTCCACGTTTCGATTTCTTAAGAGTAAGTGATTTGATAAAGGTCATCTGATAGATTTAAAAAATGCCATAAAATGAATTTCAATTATTTCAGTGAAAACCGTTCAATTATTTCAGTGAAAGTCTTTGAACAATTAAAAAATATTTGATTTCAGCAAAAATGTCTAAAATATCTTGATAGAGTAACATACCGGATATTTCGTCTTGCTTAGTTCTGGTATTTTGAACTGAACAATAGAAGCTGGACTTCCAGTCAAATCGAGAACTGTGAAGATGGCGCTTGTGATCCAATAGACGGTGAGCATGATTATGAGAGGAACTAAAAAAAGAAATATCAATTACTTCAAGACTGAAGGATACAGGGCTAAATGTCATGGTTTTTTTTTAATGAATTTAGTTAAAAAAATGCTTAGTTATATAAACAGCATGATAGGATGAGATGAAATGCATTACGGGGTAGAATGGGGTCGTTTCCAATGTTTTAAAAGTATTTTTTTTCTGAAAAAACATGCTTAAAAACATAGAATCTAACCAATTTTAAATAATTTGTTTAAGTTTAATATTTTTAAAAAATTACTTAAATCGGTGATCTTTATTGTTTACATTTCTTGCCGATGACATCACAAATGATGAAATGCCATTCTGTGTTCCCATTCACAGTGCAAAATATTTAATTCGCATCTTTACTCACGTGTATTGGCAACGATATGGTTGTAGCGTAGAACGCAATTTTAATTCGCTTCTTGATTATCATAACGTGGAAACGCGGTACAAAGATGCGCCAAAGAGCATCATTTGTGACGTCATCTAGCCTTGTTTGAAAAACCGGACATTTTAAAAAAATAATTAAAAAATAACTGTTGGGAAAATGAAAGAATTTTCTGGGTTCATGTTATTTTATTTGCCCCCCCCCCCCCTTTTCTTTAGCAGATACTAAATGATAGCAGGTTTAGTGTATACATTTTAGTAGTAGGATTGGTTTACAATGTATAAGCATAAATATACAAAATGTTCGTAAAGTCATTGAAACATTTTAAAAATTCATAGAAAAGTAACAAATTGTCACATGAATATGCGGTTTGCGCCATAATACTTCACAGGTTCCAGATTTTTTTTATGGCATCGTAAAAAAGAAAAAAGAAAAAGAAGAAAATGAAAGTGTAATTATAAGTAACTTGCTGCAAAGGTTCTATCGTCGCAGAGAGAAAAACAAATGCCTTGTGAAGTGCATAATCATTTGATCAAACAGAAAGTAATACATTTCATTACCAGAGTTCAATGCATGCACTGTATGTTGCTCGAATCACATCTAAACGGTACTCAAGTTCATCGCAAGTCCACAAACGTAACACAGTGAACTCTTGCAATGAAGGGTATTGCTTTCTGTTTGACTAAACAAGAAGCTCCGTCTGGAACTAAACGAGCCTACTTTCCCGTATACCCATATCCAGGGGCGGACTGGATGGCTTTGGCCCAGTCGGCAAAGGAATATTTTGGCCAACCTCTGTGAATTAAAAAAGTGAAATTAAACAGTGCCGGATCTCGATTCTTCCGAGCTCAAGCAAAGACATTAAACTACTGCTAGTTCATGTATTCCTTCAAGTTTCTAAATCACGTTTTAAAATTCTAAAAAAAAAAAAATTGTAAAACGTAAAATAAAGCTAACACTGGCACATTTTTTATGTGCCTTAAAAGAAGGATACTAATGGTTACAAGTCTTAAAAGACACATCTTTAGACTTCTATACTGACAACATGACAACATAGGAAAAACAAGAGGAAAGGTAGGAATCAGGTAAACTCCCCTGGAAATTTTTCGAAATTGGTTGATCTATATAGGAAGGAGAAAAGAATTGGCAGAGGGGGTTCTAGTTCCGTTCTAAGCTATATTTTCAAAATTGATGTCAGAAAGCTAGATTTTGCAATTTTCGGTAACCTTAGAGGAGAGAGAAAAGAAGGTTCCCCCACGATTTTGTTTCAATTTCATTTTTTTTCCTTTCAAAATTGAAGTCCATATAAGTCTATCTTTGTTTACAACAGAATGTAGGGGGCTATTTCCGGAAATTCTCCGAAATGTGAAGTTTTGGACACGCAATTTTAGGTTACTCTTGTTAAATTTAATTGAACAGGAAAGAACATAGGGGCTTTCTACAAAAACTTTTCGACGTTGAACTATTAAAAAACGCAAAATTATCTTTGGTCACGTTAGAAAGAGAAGGAGGCTCAGTGATCTTATTTGGATGCATTTCAAAACTGAAGTCTACTCGACCCAATTTTCGAGTACATTCAGTTACTATAGGAAATCCGGCGACTCTGTTTCGGAATTCTTCTACATTGAAATTTTTAAAATCATAATCTTACAATATGTTTGAAAAGATTAAAAGGAAAGGACACAGGTTTCCCTTGTGTTTCCTCCAAGATTTTTGAGTGGGTGCCGTGCCCTTCCGCTTTTCAGTCAACCTTTGACACTTAACTTAATCACTTCTCATTGCCCCTTAAAAGTTTTAACATAACTTAACAAAAGCAAATTTTTTTTGAAAGGAAACGATTGACACAAGCCTGTCCTTGAAACGACACTCCCTCGTTTTAATCACTTATCCACAAGAATCTGATTAGAATATATCTGGTGTTTTTAGAATTATTTTTGAAACTAAACATTAAAAAGCTTTTCAATATTTTCAAAATAACTACTATCGAAAACACTTGGATATTGTATGCACCTAGTATACCAAAAAAGTAAAAAAGGCACCTTTTTTTATGTGACAAAACTTCTATCAAAAAGTGCCCTTTTATTTGACAGCGCACTGCCCCTTTTTTGGTCTTAGGGGAAACATTTTTTTCTGAAACTGAAATCAATTTTAGGCCATAGAGCAAATAAAAAGGTTACGTAACTCACCCATGAAAATTTTTAAACATGAAACTTCAAAAGCTATCTTTAGTGACTTTAAGGGAATGGCGAAGGTTGGAAGACTTTGTCTGGAATTTTTTCTATATTTAAATCTAAAAAAACACAATTGAGAGCCTTGATGCAAGAACCAGGTAAGCCCAGACTTACTCACTGTTTGTAAGACCAACAAATAACACACCAGTGTCCAATAAAAACTCTATTTTCTTTCCTTCATTATTTACAACAAAGTAGAGGTCTGATCTTACATTTGTGTTCTGTTGTTGCACCAATCGGAACATCTATATTGTTCACACGCAAAAATAAATTTAAAAAGAAAAAAAAAGGACTTACCTGGTTCTTCCATCAAAGCCCTCAATTATAAACTATCGTTGGTGATTTTAGAAGAAAGCCTTGACGTTACCAAAAGTGGACTCTCTTCCGAAGTTTTTCGAATTTGACTTTCTAAAACCGCGACTTAAGGTTTTATTTGGAAACGATAGGAGAAGGGGTGCGAGGTTCGTCTTCCTCGAATCTTTAATCATAAAACTTTTCTAAATTTTAAATCAATTTCAAATCTTTTAGGGTATTAAAGGGTTCAAGGATGCTTTTTTAAGATTGAAAGTCTTATTAGCTTTCGTAGCGATAATTTACGATCGACCAATGAAATCTCTAGCCAACTTACAGCGTTTAGTTGAATCTGTCACAACCAGCTGAGTACATAGTGAATATTACAGTTGTCTTTTTCCAGTTGGCACGAAATTCAGGATATTGTCCTTTTATATTTGTTGCCCCAATTCTAAATGGGCAGTCAACAATTTTCGTGGCTGCAGCGAGCAAGTTTTTGATTTCTCTCAACAGTTATTCTAGCCTTAAATTCATTTCACCATGAAATGGATGCATAAAGATAGCTGGTCTACGACTGAAATATCATTTACCGCAGTGGTGCCCGACCTACAGCCTGTGGATCACATGGGCCCGCGAAGCTGATCTATGTGACCCGTTGTATTCAATGTTATGTGAAACGTAAAATATATTCTGAAAAATTTCAAACGCACTAATCATCTTTATTCGGTCTTAGGAAAGATTGATGCAAAATTTGAAGCCGAGTAGTCATATAGGTATTGGTTTTCAAAAAACAGATCCAAAGTTTGTATCAATAAAATAAGCATGCAGTAACAATGGAAGCAAGTTTTGGTTAATAATTGTCTTTTATTTTCTTTGGTTTCCCATTATATTTAGGAAAAAAATTACATTTATTCTGACCCGCGATATTCCTCTTAATATGAGGTTTGGCCCGAGGTAAAAATAAAAAAGGTTGGGCACCACTCATGCATAGCATCAATCTCAGTTCTGTAGAACTTTTCCCATTTTTTACTTTATGCACAATTTCGACTTGAATATGAGAGACAAGAAATTAAGTTATTTTTTAGAGAAAATTTGCTTCACAAAAAAGAGTCAACTATTTTAAGTTGGCCCCCTAAGCAGTTGGCCCAGTCGGGGATCCTCGACTAGCCGACCTGGCCAGTCCGCCCCTGCCCATATCTACTTTCTAATATCTTATCAATTTTCTCAAAAATAGCTAAAATCGCAAATTGTTTCAAACATATTTTAAAAATATTTTAAGCTGATTTCTAGGAATAAAATATGCCTCGCTCATCTAAAAAATTAGATGCATGAAAATAAAAAAATGAACAAATAAAATAGCAACACCTTTTAAACAAAGCAGCTAATACACTTTTTCCCATTAAAAAAAAAACTCTTTAACCGCTTTCAAAAAGAAAAAAAAGTAATAATTAAAATTAATAAGCTTTTTAAAATAAATACTTCATATCAAAAAAAAAAAAATCGTTTAATTTTCCCCTGTTGCCAAAAAATAATTTTTTTAATGAATTAATGTACTTTCCAAAATGAATAAAAGCAACAAAATGTCAAGTTAAAGAAACAATTTTCATTATCAAAATAATAATAATAATTTGAATTTTGACATCTTGAATTCAAATTATGTATTTCGCAATCACGAGTGTGTGTGTGTGTGTGTGTGTGTGTATGTAGGCGTGTGTGTTTGTGTCTGTGTGCAGGCATGAGTGTGTGTGTATGTATGCGTGTGTGTGTAGGATGTTGACGCAATCTGGAGACTGTGCTCGCCAGAGGAGTAGCATCGGGAGGGGCCGGTCGGCAGTGGCGCCACAGAGGGAGGCGGAGGGAAAATAAAATCATAGGACATCAAAACAGTCATGTGAGAATAATAAGTAATGTGATTGCTCAAAAAAATCGTCTGCGCATATTTTTATATAGAAACATAAAGGACTTCGAGTTTAATAGTCGAAAACTGAATACATAAATTAAAAAAAATAAAGTGAAAATAAAAACAAGTCATCTAACCAATAATTATTTCACAGTTAAAACCATGGCTGCGAAATCGGAGTTGGAATCAATCTCATTTTGGGATAAAAGAGTTCAGATTCTGGAGCCGAAGGTATTTAATTCAAAGACTCGGAGTTGGAATCGGTCATTTCCCTTAGAGTCCGCAACTCTGCCAATGTTTGCGGAGTCGGAGTCAGACTTATATGAGATAAAGGAGTCGGAGTTGGAGTCGAATATCCAAAAATCAAAGTCAGTTATTTTTCCTCCATGTATAAATTTTTGTCAAAGGTACGAAGTCAGAGTCGAAGTCGAGGAGTCAGAGTTCGACTAATTGTCGGGCACAGGAGTCGGTGTCGGAGTTAGGTACTCCAAAATTATCGGAGTCGGAGTCGGGAATTTGTCGTCAAGAGGTATTTCCAACAAAATGTGTTTGAAGTAAATCCGACTTCAAGTGCGGAATCTACATCGACTTTTCAGTTAACTAACTTCAGACACAGTAGGCGCTAATGTTAAAAGGGATTTAAACTGTTCAAAATTGAACGGAAAACGTTCAAATCAAAAAGATATTTTTTTTCATATTTTTCATCAAAAGCTTTTTCCTACAAAGTTTGTTTGAAGCAAATTCGCCTCACAGTTCGGAATTGCCTTGAATTTCCCCGTAGACGCTAATGTTAAGTTTTTTTGAACTGTTCAAAATTGAACGAAAAATAGTTCAAATCAAAAAGTGATATATAGGAATGAGGTGTCCTCGCCGAGATCTTTCGAACAAAAAAGAATAAAAAATGTTCGAATCGGACTATTCACTCAAAAGTTATTAGGGGAGGGGGACAGACAGACAGACCGACATACATATTCCCCTGTCTCAATACCCTACTTTCCAATTTTTCATTTTTCGATATTTATTTAATTATTTTTTTATTTTTGCCTTTTTTTTGTTTTTCGCGATATTTTCAAGATGCATTAAACCTTTCATGCTTTTTTCTTCTTTCTCTGACTTTTACTGGCAAAGTAGGCTAAAAATCGCCCTTTAAGGTATGACGGGTGAAAATTGCTTCTACATTTGAACGAAACAACTGCCTGCTTGGTGATATTTTGATAGTTGAAATTTTAGCCCTAACTCCAAAAATAACAGTTTTACCAGTAAAACAGTTAAGTTACCGGATCCAGTTCATCCTCGTCAAAATAAAGCATTTTCCTGCATGTCAAATATTACCAGAAATATTATAATATTATCATGTCGTGGAGCGTACAGACGCTATATAGATAGGCCGACGCATCACCTTAAGTTTAGCCATTTTGGATCGGATGTTTCATTGTTGCGGAGCTAGGGTTACCACATCAAAGTTTCGTGTTTCGCCAAATTCGCCGTAAATAATATTTTATTTAATAAATAATTCACGTGTGTGTGTGTATATGTGTGTGTGTGTGTGTGTGCAGCTAATAATGGCTCGCAGTGAACCATCACTAAACGCGTTAACTCGCCAGAAAAGACAACCGCTCCAACACGCGCTCCGATCCAAAATGGCTAATCTTAAGCTGATGCGCCGGCTCGTATATATAGGGTCCTTAGTGGAGCGAGTTTCATTGTTGATGACGTCAGATGCGTTATTCGTTCATTCGCTACTATATGTATGACGATACGATTAAACACCGCACGTGGCGTTTGTTTTTCTCTCTCTTGTCAAAACTGTCGAAAACTAAAAACAATTGAAGGGCGCCATTTCTAATTTTTTCCCGTGCAGCGAAATTAATTGATGATTTTCGAAATATGTCAGTCCTAACGATTCTCGACTGTTACCGAAACATACTTACCGGTTACGTTGAGTGTGAATTCGTTTTCATGACAAAGCTTATGAATGGATGAATATGCCGTGTTGATGGATGATTCTGCAGTCTTCCAGACACCTTCCATTTTGCCCTAAATAAGAAGGAAAATTGAAAATTGTATCCCAAATGATCAGTGAACTTCTTACACTCGGGTCTTTTTAACCGAAACTGAGCTACAGTGACTCAGGGTGAATTTTATTCCTGATTTCTCCACTATAAATTGCTTCACCAATATTTTCAGAGCGTTATTGAATTTATTGGCATATTGAAGAAAAACTCTTAAATTTTAGATAGTTATCCAAAATTTAAAAAATACAAAGTATCCATAGTTAAACGACTCTACTTTAAAATTGTCTAGCGGCGAAATTATTGCTCAGATATTAACGAAGTTTTGTGAACAGCATAATGAAGTTTGGTGGGGCGAATAAAAAGTAGTTCAACATTTCACCACCATAGAGTATTATAAAGAGATACACATTTGTTATACATTTACGATGGTTTTAAAACAAATCTTGCATCAAAACATGTTCAACATGACAGATAACATTTTTGTCTACCTTCCTCCACCGTTTAATTTCAACTTTTAAGAAGATTCGATTGAAATGAAAAAAAAAAATAATAAGTGAAATTTACAGTTTTATAGAGATTTACAGCAGCAAAAATAAAATACTGTAAAACTCATTCGTTCGCGGAAGAAAACAATGCTCTTTAAATTTCTAGAATTCGTCAATTGATTATGTAAGCCTGTCCAATCACTAAATGAACTTCATCAATGTTTTTTTTTTAACCAACTTCAAAATGTTATCAGTTCATACCATAGACTTTTTTTTTTGGTCCACTCACAGCTGCTTACCTAGTGAACAGATTTTGATGATTATTATTATTATTAATTTATTTATTTTTTTATGGATATGGGATGTCTCAACTTAGGTCCCATTACTTTGTTTGACCATATTTGCTCTTTAGAAAAAAAGTTATGGGCAAAAAAAAAAAAAAGTAAATTTCGTGCAATTTCTCTATTAAATGATTAAATATAAAACCAATTGTTACAAAAGTTTGGTGCCATACAGCAGTAATATTAATAGTAATTGCAATGATAATTTTGAATAAAGGTTTCTCTGAAGCAAGCATCAAGTTTCTTCAGTGTCATTGCTCTATAGTGGGAGTAAACCTAACCTGGAAGCAAGGTAATGCAGTGATTAAGATCTTCTTAGCCTTCACAATGCTACCAGGTAAGGTTTGCCTCAACTATACATATAGTAGAATTTTTATCGTTATCATCCATGCCAATAACAGATGATCTGGGCTAAGTAAGGAGATACAGGATTGCATCACAAGTAACTTGTATGCTGTGAAATATAAATCAATTAGGGAAAACGTAATATTTAAATGGTTATCATTAAATTAACACACAAATGAATTCCAGAGAGGAATAAAGATAAATTTTTAATGCCAATCGCTTAAAGTTTAAGGCGTGTTTATAGCTTCTTTTTTAGTATGGAGCATTTTAATGAAAAAAATAAGGTGAAGTTTCGTGATGGTAACTTCTTACTATTTCTGAAATACATTTGCACTAAAAAGAATGAAAGAAAAAATTTTGAAAAAAAAAAAAAATAGAACTGACTTTAAAATTGCTCTAAAAAGTGAAAAATAATTTTATTCTTTAAACACCATCGATAATACTTTTAAACATAATTTTTGAAGCTCTCGTAAAAACGATAGATAACATCATTCACAGCCATAACTCAACTACAACTATAAATTTAACCAGGCCCAGTTTCTTCACTACCACATACTTTATGCATTGATGACAGCATATTTGAGTAGGAAACGATGCATGCACATGTTTTGTTTCTAACTTTGGATGATTTTCTGAATAAAATATGAACGAAGCATGGTTACACTGGATTTTACTTTTTATTTTTGCGCCAACTTCAAAAATTATGTTTAATCGATGGTGTTTAAAGAATAAAATTATTTTTCACTTTTTAGAGCAATTTTGAAGTCGGTTCTATTTTTTTCAAAAAATTTTTATTATACAGCTATATTTTGTTTTTCTATTTCCTACGCAAACATTTTATTAATCGTGTTATTGGATCACAGTTGAAAATATTTTCAGTTTCTCCTGTAAGTGCTAATGTTAAACACGCTTTATCAGCAGTAAAAAATTTAAGTTAAAAGTTTTGGTGATTAATTTGTTAAGTTCTTCTGAATTGCTCAAAACTGAATGAAAATTGTCGTAATCAAAAAATGAAACAAGGGAATGAAGCACCATTATGTGTGGAGAAAGACGGACAAAAAAAAAAATCCTGCACCCACATAAACCTACTACTTTTAAACATTTTGTTTGTTGGTGTTTATTAAACTAGATAATTTTATTCTTTCACTCATTTTTATTTTTAGTGATATTTTTAAGAAATATTAAGCCCTCTTTCTTTTTTGATGGTAGCCAAAATAATACAAAATTGAAAATCAATTATTCGGGAAATATTGCAAAAAGAAAATAAAGAAGATATATTGTAGATTTTTTTTTTTTTTTTGAGCAATCGCGATTGCTTATTGCTTTTATTTGACTGTTTTGATGTGCTATCATTTTATTTTCCCGCCAGCACCTTCTGCAGCATCGCCGTCAACCGGCTCCTCACGATGCTGCTCCTATAGCGAAAACCGTCTCCAGGTTGCGTCAATATCCTACACTTACACGCATACATACACGCACGTACAAACAAACACATACACACGCATACATACACCTACACACAGGCATACATACAGACACCTACACATACACACACACCTACACACAACTACCCACACGCTCATGCCTGCACACAGACACAAACACATATGCCTACACACACATACACATTCCCCCCCTACCACAAACACTCATGCACACAACTACCTACACACTCATACCTGCACACAGACACAAACACACACGCCTACATACACACACACACACACACTCGTGATTGCGAAAAACATAATTTGAATTCCAGATGTCAAAATTCATTTTTTTTTTTTTTTTGTTAGGGAACAAACAGAAGCAATTAAAACACTCATTTTGTTTTCTTTCCCCCATGAAAAATAATTCATATTAGAAAACTTTTAGCAATAATTGCTGGAAATACATCCTATCATAAGCCCCTTTTTTCACGTAATGCTTTCTTTGAAATCACGTGTCTGGGATTATTAGTTCAAAATGTGTTTTAAAACACTGCTTGAGAAAAAAAATAATACATGATGGTTTGGACTATTGTTTTGTTTAAGATACATAATTTTTGTGCCATTATACGCATGCAATAAATTTCTTTTCAATTAGTGGCGTATTTTATCCTTTTGAAAAGATCTCACCAAGTTGAAATATTTCAACTGTTGCCCCTCGGCAAGGATCGTGTAACCCCCATTCTCATTTTTTTTTCCTATGGCTCCCTTGATCTGTTCTGTGGCTCCTGAGGGGGTCATATGGGACCGTTGAGAAACCCTGGTTTAATCAAGGGTTGGTTGAAGGAGGCCCACCAGTATTCGCTATTTATTACTCATGTGGCACACACATAGTAGCGAAATGAGAGGCATTTAAATAGTTAAGACGACTTAGCTTGTTCAAAATGAACAAATTGTAAATTCGTTTTGAAAAAGAAAGAACATTATACGTGAAATAAAACTTGCATTGCAAGAGGGGGGGGGGGGGGTTTTGGCAGTAAATTTTCGCTTTCAAAAAGAAAATGGAAAATTTTTACCTTTGAAAGTGAAAAATGAAATGTTTTATTCTATTATAAAAAGTATTTTTGGTCAAATGATTCAGTAGATAAAAGGTTGAATGAATAAATGAAATATGCTGAAAAAAAAATAAATGAATAATTAAATTAATTAATTAATGTATGCGAACAAATAAATGAGTGAGTAAAAGAGTGAATGAATAAGATAGTAAGTGAATGATTGAATAAATAAAATACTAAATAAGGTATGTTAATAAAGTAATTAATGAAGAATGCGTAAAAGATTTAATAAATGATTGAAATATTAAATGAAATTAACTATTTCACTTTGCTCATTTTACATCAGAGGGGGAGAGGGCGTCATTTTTTTTTTTTTTTTTCATTCAACGGACTTCCATTAAATGTTTAGCACCGGCATCGCTGTGCGGGTACTGCTAATCGCTGAATAAAGGCTTAGCCGTATTGTATATAAAATCTGCTTAAAAAAGAGTTATAATTTGAATTCTGTATAGCATGGAAGTTCCAAACACATACCATCAGACGCAGAAAAAAAAACTCTTTATTTCGGTATCAAATTTAAAATTTTTTAAATAAATTTTCACTGCAAAAATCTCGAAAAACCTGTTAGAAGTCTTTAATTAAAAAAATTCGTTAATTTGGGTCATCGGAAGACGCAACCTAGCTAAAAACACTCGATCAACTCTCCTTTCGAACAAAAAAAAAGCTTTTCAAAATCGGCCCATCCGTTTAGGCGCTAGAGTGTCACACACAGATACGTCAAACTTATAAACCCCTTCCTTTGTGTGTCGGGGGTTAAAAACAGAACAATACAACTTAAAGCAGATCAAATCAGAGCTTTACTTACGGAAAAAACTCGCCGCGGAGGGTCCGATACCGACGGTGTATTCCTTTACTGAAATCTGCGCAAACGCAATTCTTGCTTGAAGTTTCTTCGGCCATGAGTCGGGACTCTTTAATTAGGGCACTCGTTGCTGGATAACATATTCCAATGAAAGTGAGATTCGAATGTACCTGATGCCGAAACCGGTCGACCTTCGCCCTCTCGGAATTGTTCTACGGGATTCGATTGGTTATGGCAAGGTATGGTAATAAAACGTTCGTCCCTTGCACGTGCGGCATTTCCTTGGTGATGAAATTCACCCCTTTTACCTTGACCGTGATCTCAAAAAAGAAGCATAAAATGGATGTCATTTTGATTATTTTTAACTTTTCGCCAAAAAATCTTACGCAAGAAATAAATATTGAACCCGTTCCTTTAACGTAAAAAAAGAAGAAAAAAAAAACTTATCTGAATACTAATGTTCCATATTCATCGCTTCATGTGTTTTTCCTAAGATTGTTATTGTGGATAACTTTTTTTTTTTTTTTTGAACAGCGTCGGAAGAGAATATATTTTTCCATGATCATTATTTGTTTCGTCAATAAAGTATACATGAGGAGTAAACAAAAAAAAAAAAAAAACTCCTCTAAAAGCAAATTTCATTGAAAATCGGAAATAAACGGGGATGGTGTACTCCAATTTCTTCCTCAGACCCGGGGGAATAGGGGGAGCTAACAAAGCGCTTATTGTTAGCCGATGCTCTCCAACCATACCTCCCGCAGAGAAAGGTGTTTGAGAATACAAAACTGTTTTTCCTTTGAAAATGAAGTTGGCGATTACTTGGCGTCTTAAGGGGTTGCCCACTCATAAACAGGTGAGTGAAAATGAAGAATAGGTAGCACGTGTGTCCACGATTTCAAAATGGCGGACGTAACATTCATTCAATCTACTAGAAAAAGAAAATCTCCGCAACATATAACGATTATTTGTACTGCATATTTTCATTCCAAAAGAGGAAACAAGACGTACTGGTTCCGCATTAGAAAATTGACATGAAATTGTCGTGAAAATTTTCTGTCTTCTAATTTTAAAATGGTTTTCCAAAATAAAAGAATCCTCAAAACTTTTAGTAATAATGAAGTAAAAGTACTGGTGAATAGCGAATAGTTAAGCTGATTTTATTTTTTCAACTTCTGAAATTTTTTTAATAAATATATTTTTTTAAAAATTAATAAAGAGATTCCGATAAAGAGAGAGAGAATAATTCAAGATCCGAGCCTATTCCTCATCGCTGTTATCTTCCATTTCATCCTTGGAAACAGGGGCGACCTAAACTTTCAGTTTTTTGAAGGGGAAAATCTCAATGATTCTCCGAATTTTTCCATATATGAGTTTGAACATACCTACATCAGGGTGGTTCGAAAACATCGATTTCTTTATTTCGGAATAGCGTTACCTCTCAAAAGTTATAGTTTCGTATCCTCAATTGGGGAAAAATAATTTAAAAAAAGGTTCAAGTTTTGACACTTCAATTCGCGTATGAGGCTGAAATTTTGAAAAAATATGATAAAAATTGAATTTTTCAAAAAAATTTCTTTCTTTCTTTTTTTTTTTTTTTGCATTTTTTCATAATGCAACAGCCATAAATTCAGTATTCTGAAAAATATTTTATAGCTTTTCCATAAGATATTTAGTTCACGCATACGCCTTAGATTAGGCAGGGGATTTTAGACCAATTTTTTATGGAATTGACCACCATTATGATCTTAATCAGTTGATCAGTGTGGTCCTACCTTTACCTACTTATTACCCAAGGGCTCATCAAACATGAAGGGCACATAAATGTGAGAGCAAAGACAGACAAGAAAGAAAACGAATTTCATATTTTATTGAAAAACTTTTATTGATGTTTAATATACTAGTTTAATAACACCTCATTTTAATGTCCAGGAATCCATATGATGATTGGTACTGCTCAGTGGAGTAGCCGGGAGGGGGGGTGGGTCATATCATCCACATGAAGAAATAAAATATATACACACGTGCGCGCGTGTATATTCGATAAACTCCCAGTTTCACCGACGTTTAAAATTCTCCCCCCCCCCTCCTTAAATATGTCAAAAGATATAAACTGAATAAGAGGGGGGAAGGAAATTTCATGCTGGTGAAACTGGGGAGGGGGGGTTGTACTTTCAGTTCCTAAAATTGCTTATTTTGAACTTTAATTTTGGAACATTTTCTCGGGAGAGCCCCCGATTCCAATCCCCTTCTTGGTATCACCAAAGATAACTTAAAATTTCATTTCTTTAACTTCAGTTTTCAACAAAAATTTTTAACTAATTTTCAGGGGGAGAGCCATTTACCCTCCCTTCTTCTCAGACTTGGTCAGCCATAACACCATCAAAGATTGACTAAAACTATGTTTTTGAGACTTCTGTTTTGAAATCTTTCAGTGGGAGGTCCCCAGAGGATCTCACCTCTGTTCTTTCTTAGGCATGACCAAAGACAGTCTAAAATTGCTGTCTTTTGACTCTGTAGCTTTTGGTGTCTGTTTCTTCAAAGCAATCAATTGTACAATAATGAATGTCTCAGTATTAAACTTATCATTGGGTTTCATCAATTCACTTGATTTCTTTTTTTGTTGGTTGAAACGTGACATCGAAATTGAAACTTAAAGGAAGATAGGTAAGAGCAGCAGTTTCAAGTGTTTGCAATCCTCGGAAAAATTGAAGGCACAGTATAATATTTATACTATCAATGTATGTTGTGTCTGAAAGTGATCCCTCGATATTGCCCTCCCAATAAGTAGAGTGTAAGTTCTTAAATGGTCGCTTGTAGAGGGAATAAAGATTATATGGTGGTGCTGAAGTTAACTTAAAAAAAGAAAATAATAATAAATAGTATTACTTTTAAATTTAAAACGATAAGAAAGGTACTGTTCCTCAGAACTGTTAAATATCCCCCCTTCTTAAATGTCGACAATATTATCCATTCACATTGTGTTCAAACACTTTATGAATAAAATGCAAACAAGTTCAGCATTTTTTTTTCAATTCCTTAATTATTTTTTGTAAAATATTAATTAGCAAAGTTTGTCATATTAGGTGCCCTATTGCTGACTAATTTGGTGTTTTCACTGCCACCTAAGCAGCTTCAGAAATTGTTCGCACATAGAACCTTATTTTTATTCATGGGGGGGGGGGGGTCAACAGTGGTTTCCCTTAAAATGGTTGTCTGTATCCGTCCCTGATCGCAGGAATAACAGTAAGATACTCTACTGTTGGTGTTGCTTTTTGAGGCGATGATATGGGAAAGGAAATTAGTTTTTCCTATTCCATAAACAATCCAAATAACAACTCTGACTGTTCAGTTAAATCTAAACGTTGCGACGATATGAGTGGAATTTTTCGTGCTCAAAATCTTTCATTTCAATTTTATTATCATTATTGTTATTAATTTATGTTTCATCATTCTTATTATTGCAGATGGCTTTGAAAAAAAATGTTCATGTCACAAAATTTCTAAAAATAGAGTATAAAATTGTTCGAAGGATTTCACGAAAATGACAAATTACTTTTTTTAGACAATTAACACCAAGATTAACTCAAAACCAGTTCTCATTGAGATTTTTCTGTAAACGAACTCATATTTGATTTTTTACATTACTTCTTGAGACATGCCGATTATGCTCAATGAGAAAAAAATTTGTTTACTCATTCCTTTTTGAGAAATTTGAAACAAAATTTAAATCAGCACCAGTTTTACTGGAACTAAACAGTATAGCAAGTTCTGTTTCATTCTTTGCAGTACTTCTACTTCTTGATTTATAACACTCATACAAGGTGGCATACAATAGCAGCTCTACTTTTTGGCGTTATTGGCGGTAAAAACAAAGTCTTCATTTAAGCCATTTTGTTTGAATTCCCTTTTGAGATACAGCAGTCAAGCTTAACATTGAAACGTTGGATAAGACCAATCCCATGAAACAGGGTAACCAAAAACAAATCACCATCTCTAGGACGCTTGTGACCTTGTCTTGTTTCGATTTCCTGTGTATTACATTTTTTAATAGAGCACCCCCCCCCCCCACACACACATAGAGCAGTCTTTATAAGCAGTCAAAATGCATTCAGTAATCCTTAAAGCAGTTGAATACACATGTAAATCCTAAAGCTGAAAATTTTTGCAAATGTAATGTGATAAAAAAATTGGTAAACAAAAAAAAAAAAAAACCTTTGAATTTAAGTCTTGAACCATGAACATCTCTCTCCCCCCTTCCCCCAGTAAAAATATAAGTGCCGTGAAGTCATCTATCATAAGTGTTATACGAAATTTACCTTATGGAAGCAGAAGTCAAAAGTGTTCACCTTCAACTGAGGCGGTGAGGAGCAAAGGGATGTAAGTAGACATTTTAAAGTTTTGAATAAAACGTGTTTAAAGTTTCAATCATAGATAGGCTTTCATTGAAACTTTTTTCTCAATAATGCTGTGTTTAAGCACCTACCAGGTCTACTGGCCCTTTTGCCCCTAAAGAGAGAGGGGGGGGGGGGGACTATCCACAGTTTTTTGCACTGGTTTTTTCTAAAATTTAAATTTTGAGATTTACATCTCTTTGCTTCTCAGTCTCAATTGAACTTTTCTTTTTTATGATAAATCTGTGTGTCATTGGAATGCAGAAAATGAGTAGAAAAAAAAACAGAAGCTTAAAAATAAAAAGACCACTTTGATTACCGAATTTTGGTAGATTAAAATGTTGAAACACAAGAACTTCCAATGTTTGAGTATTGTGTGACTCTAGAGTACTGTGCAATAAGGTGGAGTTAATTCTTCTTTTTCTTGAGTCGCTATACTGCAGAAAAGTTGCGATTAGTGAAGACTTAAAAAATAGCTTTTTACTGAATTCAGAGATTATCTTCCAATCGCCCTAAAAGCTTGAAAATTTGAAAAAATGGAAAATTCCATCGTTTCTTAGTGATTTTTTTTAAAAAGGTTTATAACAATAGTTTTCAAAAGCCAGCATACATACCTTGGAGAAAAGAAGACAGAAAATCAAGGAAAGTTGTGCCTTGTTTTAATTTTTAAATGAAAATATACTTTGCAGTTCATGATAATTTGAATGGCCTCAAGTTTTTGGTACACAATAAACTCGCACTACAGCGAGACTCGACTGACATGAAGGGGCTATAAAGCGAGGTTTTCACAGGTCACGAATTTCAGAGCTGATGCAAATTCCTCATCCACAACGCAAAGACATTCAGAAGAGAATCGCTAGATGTACGTACTGGCGCCATTACTGGCCACTAAATATTGGTTTTGTGAATGGACCTTATCCCGAAAGCATCACCAAAGAGCTGAAACTTCTACGCAAACATCCCTTCGTTAGTGTATCAAATAAACACTCTGTATTTAAATTCTAAATGTGAAAGTTGATTTAACATAGTGACAACTAAGAGCACTGCTTCAGCTTAAGCTAGGGAAGAGAAAGTTTCTTGAAAAATGAGCAGAGAAAAGTATTTATTAATAATTTATTAATTATTAACAGCTAAGAACATAATGTGTGGCAGAGGTGAAACATTTCATTTTCTGATAGGGATTTATACCATTTTGAAACATTAGATGGCAAACCATCATGCAATTTTGTTTGAAGAAGGGAACTCCAGATGATTATGTCGGCTACAGTCAACGAATTGCCAACTAAGAAACTATTTTTACCAAGATGAGAGTTCAAGGATTTCAGAGCTGCTTGGCGATCTTTATTGTTGCCATGTATCAGTGATGAATGGGCAACTTCAAGCCAATCATCTATCAGTGTTGCTGAGATAGGATCTTCGTCGTAGTTCAGAAATAACAACCTTGATATGTACCTGGAAAAACAACAGGCTGAGCAATAAGATTGATTTGAATTGAATTTGAAATGAGTAAATTATAACAATTTAAAATTTTTAGTCTGATTTTTGTGACCATACAAGTTTTTTCTTCTTCCTGTATCCTGTAGGAAGAAATATTTTATAAAATTTTACCATTAATCATCCATAGAAAAGTACTAAAAAAAAAAGACCGACAACAGGAAAAAATATTCTTGAAATTATTCTACAATGCCTCAATGTGACAGAAATACTGCCATGCGCAGGTAAAAGACAGTACAGCATTTTTATTTATTTATTTATTTATTTTTTGCTTTTTCGTCATCTATTGTATGTTAGCTTTATTGTACAAGCTTGTATTTCGGTTCCCGCTAAAAAACACGCGAAAAATACATCTAATTCCAACACTTCCATATTGAATTCAAAATGAGTTTTTCCAAGTATCTCAAAAATTTATTTCTGAAGATAATGCTGCTTACCTACCCAAGGCAAGATAATTATCAATATTATTGAACCAGTGTGTGTCTGTTTCCCTATCTTCTCCAAACTGACAACGTTTACCAGGTCAATACTAATATTGTTGGATGCAGGAAATCCAGGGGAAGACATTTTGCCCTGTCTCAACCCTCTAAACCTTAACAGGCTGGATGTCCAGTCCAGAGGACATCCTCACCTCATTGACGGTTTTAATGCTCTAACCCTTGAATGTCCTGAGGATGTCTCTAGGACATTCAGGGATAAGAGCATTAAAACCATCAATTATGACCTGCCACAGACAGCATTGAGTCACCACAGGGATTAAAGAAGATTAAAAGTAGCAGCTGTAATGTACAACACATGCTTATGATTAAAACTAAGGCCTATATATACGAGTCGACGCATCAGCTTAAGATTAGCCATTTTGGATCGGAGCGCATGTTTGAGTGGTTGTCTTTTCTGGCGATTTAACACGTTTAGTGATTGTTTACTGTGAGCAACTGTCAAGGACGCCCACACAGGGGGGGGGGGGGGCAAGGGAGGCTTGATCCCCCTTCATTAGGAATAAGAACTTCCTTGCTTTTAGTGCTTTTTTTCTTTGCAAAAATGTATAAAAATTTCTTTTCCAGCCATTAATGAATAAGTTATTAAAAATGTCAAATTTCAATATCTCTAATCTGTACTGAAAGCAGTTTCCATGGGGAAAACATTCTGCTAAACCATGGGGAAATTTTTTGAGCCCCCTCTTAAAATTTTGCATATGGGCACCCTTGGCAACTATTAGCGGCAAGTGAATTGTTTATTAAATAAAATATTATTTTCAGCATATTTGGCAAAATCCGAAACTTTGCTATGGTAACAACAGCAGTGCAACAATGAAAAATCTGATCCAAAATGGCTAAACTTTAGCTGATGCGTCGGCCAATCTATATAGCGGCTCTAATTAAAACATTATCAGTTTAACAAATTCAATTTAAAATGATAACAGCAAAAGTTTTTAATAAAAATAATAATTAAAATATGAATCACACAGTAAAAATCTTAATTAGATTAGAATCACACAAAATCTGCAATTATATTTTTCTTTACATGGATATTCCTTAAATGTGGGTGTTGCTATTAATATTTTTAAATATTTAAAAAATGTTATACTTCAGTTGAAAGTGAAATGCTGCTGTAATGTTGCTAAATATATCTTTAAAGAGGATGAAAGTCTTTTGAGTTTAAGGCTCAAAACAAAACTTACCTAGCAATATTAACTTCACCTTCAATAATACCCTGATGAACTGGATCAATCATCATTTCATGGTCCTTGTTCCCTGCAATTATCAGAGCCATTAGATAGTACGAAACACAGCAGTTCACTCTTCTTTTTCCACACTTCTCATTCACAAAATTTTATTTCAATTGCAGAAAGTTTAAATGATTAGAACACAATTTTTAAGAAAGTATCAAGACTTTTATTTTGAAAGCTTTGGTTTCTTTCTGTTTAAAGGGTATTCTTTGCTATGGGCATTTGTATGAATTTTATAAGTTCCTTCTATCAAACCACAAGAAATTAGAAATGAATTCATGCTTAATTTCTTTTTACTGACGTGACAGTTACAACTTCCAATCCACATACAGTAAGATTTCTGAAAGTAACCAATCTTGGCCAACTTTCAAAGAATAAAAGTTTAAGCATTTCAAAAAAAGTTGAGGCAGTGAGAAGCAAAGGGCTGTAAGTGGCAAAATTAAAAATTTGGAGATACATATGGTAAGTGAACCCCTCCTCTGTTCTTGGGGCAAGAGATGGTACTAGTAGCCCTGGTAGTTGCTGCTATACAGCCTACCTAGGATGTTATCTTTAAACGTGTTTCACTCAAAACTTGAAAATGTCCACTTACATCCCATTGCTTCTCACTGCCTTAATTGTTCCTAAGTAAGAAACCAAAACTTAATAAAAATTAAAATACAGTAAATTTTGACAGGAAAAAAAGGAACTCCAGAAGAAAATAAATAACCAATTACCATACAAAAATAATTAAGTTTTTTTTACTCAAAATTGAAAAGCTTAATTTTCTCATACATAAAAACCACATGAGGTAATCAATAAAGTAACTATAAATCAATTTTATTTTAAACTAGGCACTTTTCAGTTGGTAACTTATCTTCTAACTTGGCGACAACAGAAAGCTTGCTCATAGTGATTGGTGATATTTTCAAGTACATGGCAATCTTAGAATTTAGAAATTGAAGTTGTTGAATGTGGGTAACAATGAGGAGTCGAAACTTTCATTCTCGTTATCAAACCCCTATGCCAAACATTCTTTGATTTTATCACTTGTACAGGGCCGATCCTAGGGTGTCTGTCGGCCGCTCGCATGCAAAGACCTATTGTGCCACCCCTCTAGCGATTTTCGCACATTTTGACAGTAATACTTAACATCCTCATTCCTTTTCTTTCAAATTTCTGTATCAAGTTCCAACTTTAATAAAAAAAGAAGGGTGAATTTATAGAAAGTTCGAGAAGCTTCTTATGTACAATTTATTGCTTTGAAGAAAGTTATAAATAACAAAAAAAAAAACAAGTCGTAAAAACGCCTTTTAGTCCGTCTTCGGCGACATCAAATGAAGGACGGAGTAAGGAGGATCTCTCCAGAAGTGGAGAGTCCTTCAATGAAGAAACTTTCAAAAATAACAATTTTAGGAACTTTTTGGAAACTTTAGGGATAAATAATGTTGGGAAGTTGCCTCCAGAAATTCTTTTCTCCTTAAATTTTTTTTTACCCTGATACAATCTTGGAGGAAGCAGCAGTGGCCACCCTCGGCGCCCCTTTTAATAGGTACACTTGACTGCTTCTGTAGGTTTACAAACAATTATAGAATTGTTTATCTAAGACTGTTTTTTTTTTAATTTTTTTTTATTTACTATAAATTAAAACCACCAAGTGATGTTCCTTAAACAGATAAGTATCTTAAATTATTATTATTTTCAGCTACGCTATAGTGCAGTATGATGACCTAAAATCCTTTCAATATGTTACAAGTGTAGGTAGTACTTGTTTCAAAATTCAATTGGAACACTTAAAATTAGCCATTTTATTTCAGTATTATAAATCAAACCACATAACCACAATAGGTTCAAAAAGACCATTTTTGTAATTACTTTCTAAATAGCAACTAAGTAAAAATATTTCCATGTTATCTAAAATGTCTTTTATTATAATGTTAAAAATTGACAGTACTTAGCAACTTTTAAGACTAATGGCTATTTCTCACATGTGGTAACTATGTAGTAGAACTACATGGAGTAACCTCATTCGAATTTGTTGAAGTTGTCAAAAATAATACTACTAGAAATTTTCTTGTAGAAGGAAATTAAAAGCTTTAATTTACATATAGTTAATTACAATAATCTTTTTTTTTCCTTTATCAATACTTTTGTAAGTTATGAACAGTTTGTTTTTCAGTAAGCTAAGTCATATTTAACATGTTTTTGAAATGCAGTAAAACCCCCCGATTTAACGATTAAGGGACTGGTATCATTAAATTGAGGAAATCTTTAAATTGGGAATTGTTAAATTGAAGTTATACTGTATGTTGATAATTAATCTCTAATTGAGCCACTCATGCCGTGAAATAAAAAAGTTGGTTGTCAAGCACTATCTGTAATGGACCTTAGATGTCCATTAACAGTTCATTGAATTCCAAAATGAGTAGAAACAAAAACATTCATTGAAGAGCCTGCAGAATTTGTACCCCCATGGAAAACGGAGTCAGTCTACATTACTCGAGTAAATTTTGTTTAGTCTCCCTTCATGAAGGAAAATGTTTTATGTAGTTCTTGAGGAGTAGGCAGCAGGAACATAAATTGTTTAAAAGTTTAATTATTTTTGTAAATAAACATAGTATAAATATAGAAAAAAAAAAAAAACACTTTCAAGCAATATATAGTTTACCCAATATTGTCAGGTCCCTGGTGTATGTCATAGAAATTTCTATATGGTATACAATGTGTTAAAGAATAATATGTTCATGAAGACATTGAAGCTTTACTATGACTCCTTCAAATATGTAAAAGTTTTTCATAAAGATTAAAAAATGTTTTTCATTGAATATCTTTGTGTCACTAGTAAACCAAATAAATGGCTTTTAAATATTAAATTGCTAATATGTATTGGGCTTCCACAAAACAGATTATGATGGATAATAACTTAGGACATAAAACAAAAAAAAATGTCCCAGAAAGAAATATATGAGATTACAGATGTAAGCATATTGAGCCCCAAAGCAGAATACTTGATGATGTTCTGCAGCGTCAAATCATTCGACTAAAATTGTTCTGAGAGTGCTTCAAGCATTGTATGCACAAGCGACCAACGTGACCTTTTCCACAAATCAAATTGGGAGCCCTAAATCAAAATTGTTTCATAAAGATTTATTTTTTTTTAGTTTTTAAAACTTCATTGTTACTATGCCTTTCTGTGAAACCTAAACTGATTGAGATTCCCAAAAATATTTCACATGCTTTCTGATATGCATAGAAAGATACAAATTTTACAAAAATCTAAACTTAGGTGCCAAACCAAGTTTTTTTTTTTGGTTAATTTTACATGGCGTGAAGGAGTAATTTAAAATAATAAGAGTTAATAAATAAATAAATTACTACTACAATAATAAATAAAATGAGACGAGTTAGGGTAGCATATAATAAAACACTTCAAAACTTTCTAAATTATTGCAATATTTTCAGGGCGCAAAAGGATTGAAATCTAAAACAAGGCACGCAATTTTCAGCAATGAACATGTTTCAATGTTGGCACGTTTTCAAAACATATCTTTGTGGAGGAAAGTGCCGAGAGAAAATTGGAGGAAGTGCAGTACGATTGAGAAAAATAAGAAAAAGAGGAACCAAAAATGCTAGAAAAATCAGAATCTTTTCAGATTTAGAACATGAAATATCTGCAGAAACTGTCAATTTTCCACAAATATCTTATAACTCAAAATAGAATTTTGCACAAATTCTACAGATTTCTTCAAGTTCAAAGTAAATCTAAAGCTCATGTAGATAAATTATCGTATTCAACTTTTTCGCAACTTTCCACCAAATTATCGAAATTTCCAAGAATTTTAAATTTTCTTCTACTTTAAAGAGATCGACAGAATTTGTGCAAAATTCTGTGATGAGTTGGAAGATATTAGCAGAAAATCTGCAGAAACTGCAGATTTTCTGCAGAAATTTCACAGAAATCTGTAGAATTTCTGCAGAAAATTTGTCTGTTTTCCTCTAACATTTGAACAGAATTGTTCTGCAGCTCAAACATCTGTTCTGCGACGTGCGTCGCAAGTTTAGTAGTATTCTGCTTCGGGGATATTGAGACAGGGGAATAGTCAATTGACAGCCTAAAGATACATTGAAAACAAATGAAAACAAGCGGGGGGGGGGGGGGACTAACGGGCTAAGTACATAAGCGGCATCTGCACTTTTTATCAAAGTTGAGACATGGTCACAAGGTGGTTCTTGGTCCCATATTTTACCAAAATACAATGCTTTATGATCATATGTCAATGGTAAATATAAAAAAAAGAAAGGAAGAAAAAATCTTAATTTTAAACCAGTATAACTCAAATAGAAATTATAAACAGTGAAATTAATGAACAGATCATGAAAAAAAAAAAAAAAACAGACACACACACACACACACACAATAGTCTTACCTTCTCTCCAAATAACTGTTAATGAAATTTGAGAAGACTCTGAATTTGAAACATTTTGCAAGTTTTTAACGTTTTCTGGAAGATGCAACAAAGAAGAATGCAGGTAAGTCACTAATTTTACAGGCATGGACTGAGAAAGCATTTGATAGAGAATCCAGAGACTAAGTGGAGGAGAGTCAGGGTTGGCTTTTATAACGACATCTTGGAACTTTGGCAGAGGCTAAAAAATTTTAAGTCATATTTATAACTAAGCATTTAATAATTGAAGAGAAAAATTTTCATTAAATAAGGACAATTTTTATGAGAAAAATACATGAGACATCACAATGCAATCAAACCCTGTTACTGCAAATTCCTTAAATGTGAAATGTCATTCCCAGTCAGATAAAGCTGAAGATGAGAGAAAAATCAATCACTTAAGCCAGCGGTTCCCAACCTTTTTCTCTTTGCGAACCCCTTGGAACAGGCAAAAAAGTTCGCGAACCCCCTGATGTTGAAATTAGTAACATGTAAGAAACAATAAAAAAACAGCATGTTTGCTTTCCATTTTTTGCAGCATTTGATTGCAATAAACAAAAATATAATTGTAAAATATCATTAAGTGCAAACATTAATAAAAAGTTAAAACTACATCTACAAGAAAAATTATAAACAAGAAGTTTTATAAACCAACTATTTTTTTAAGCATACTTTAAATTGGGGAAAAAATCCTTAATGCGATATTTGTGGCTGTTTGACGGAACAAAGAAACTGAAAGTTTGGTTCAATGTCTGACAGTTTGAGTCTTAAATCAGGCTCTGCATTCAATCTGCTTCGGTATTTATCTTTGAGAAAAGTATAGGAGGAAAATCCTTTCTCGCACAGATATGTTGTACAAAATGGTAATAAAATTCGAATTGCTTTTTTGGACAAAACGGTATAGTCATTTCTTACACAGAAGTCAATTAACGAGAGCTCTTTAAAGGTAGTTTTCAATGAATTATCACAGGATAACTCGATGAGCATTTCCTTTTCAGGTAATGTCAGGGTGTTCTCTAAGCATAGATTTCCTTCAAAAGGATTCCGTATCCAGTTGTTTGAGAGAGGGACGTTACTCCTATTAGGAAAATACTCGTCAAAAGTTAGTTCAAGATGTTGCAGATGTTCACATACATTTCTTTTAACGCTTTCATCAAGTTTCATTGAGTTTTCTGATAAAAAGCTACTAAGAGAAGTGAAAGAAGAAAACTCACCCATTTCCAGGCATTGGATCCAGGAATTCAATTTTTTTTACCATACCTTCAATTTTATCATATACAACGAAAATATTAACAGCTGCACCTTGCAAGAATAGATTTAATTCATTTAATTTTGAAAAGATGTCAGCTAAATATGCAAGCCTTTGCATCCAAAGAGGATCGTATATGCAAGTGGACAAGTGAAATGGATGATCAACAAAAAATGCTTGGACTTCTGACTTCAATTCAAATAAGCGTGTCAAAATTTTGCCACGGGAAAGCCATCTAACTTCTGTGTGAAGAAGTAAAGTAACATGAAGGCTTCTCAATTCCTCACAAAGCGCGTGAAATAGACGGCAGTTTGTGGCACGTGATTTTATGAAATTTACAATTTTTACCGCATCAAAGTAGCGGATAATTCTGCGGGAATACGCTTACATGCTAATGCTTGTCTATGAATGCAGCAATGAGTCCATTCAATTTTCTCGTTGATCTTCTTTACTCGCACCACAAAGCCAACAAATTTTCCTGTCATTGATTTTGCACCATCCGTGCACACACCCACACACAAAGACCAATCTATTCCATTTTCTTCAAAGTAACTGTTGACCAGTTCGAAAATTGCTTCTCCAGTTGTGTTGGTTTTCAAAGGTTTTGCAAATAGTACATCTTCTTTAATTGTATCATTAAAAATATACCTAACATAGACAAGTAATATTGCAGCGTTTGCTACATCAGTCGACTCATCAAGCTGGATCGCAAAATTATTCTGTTTTATTCTATTCACAAGTTCTTTCTCCACATTACTTGCCAAATCAGTAATTCTGCTGATACTGTGTTGTTTGATAGCGGAACCAGGTCAATTTTTTTTGCTGACTTTTCTCCCAGCATACACTTAGCAATATCTTGAGCACACGGTCCAATTAAATTTTCTGCAATTGTATGTGGCTGTCCAGATCTTGCAATTCTATAACTGACTTGATATGAAGCTTCAAGGGCCATTTTACTATCTTCGTTGGATTCTAACAGGAACGTAGAGACGCTACACTTTTTATTATATTCCTATTTTCTTTTAAAATATTCGATAGGTTTGTCCTTGTGTGTCGGATGCTTTGTTTCGAGGTGTCTTCTCAGAAGTGACGGTTTCAAACTGCTGTTCGCTAGAACTTCGTTGCAGAGAAGACAAAGCGGTCTAGGTTCAGACTCTTCTCCAGTAAAATAAAAGCCCATTTGTAAATAGTCACTGTCATATTTTCGCTTTTTTCCTTTTTTCTCCCCTAGTTCACTTTTCTGTTTAGTCGGGGGAGGCGGCAGTTCATTACAGCTATCTATTTCAATATTCTGTGTTGATTTGAAAGTTACTGCTGATGTTGAGGGTTGATCGATTGACTGCTTGTCCATTTGTCGCTCAACCAAACTACCAGTTTTCAACCATCGATCCATACCAGCAGAAAGTTATTAAATCATAAAAATTACCAACGCGATTATAACTTCACTAACAGAGTAGCAAGTTCACGTAGCAAAACCAATTGCAAACAAAATCACTTGTTTTCAAGCATCTCTAAAGTATCTCTAAATACATCTGTTAACAAGTATTTCCCCAGAACTATGAGCATGCTGATGTTATATATTTTTGAAAACGAACAGATGGGTAAAATCCAGTAATAAATTTTAAGTTTGGAGCCTTTTGCTGTCATGTCTGCTATTCGATGACTGAATTCGACGGAAATTCCCGAGTTATATTTCAACCAGATTAGAAATAATACCCCTATGATGCATTGTTTGAGAATTCTTTATTTTTTTCGACATATGTATATTATGTATATTGTTTGATTGACTCCACGCGATGGCGCCTTTTTAAGGTCATCGTGATCCCCGCCACAGCTTAATACAACGTTTCTGCATGGCGCCTCGCAATAAAGAAGGAAGGATATCTCTTTTTGTTGTCTATCGAGAAAAAAAAATGAGAAAATTTCTTTTTAACCAAGATTATAAAATCGCTGAAAGATTTTTTTTTTTTGAGCTTAATACAAGAGTCTGGCGCGTTTTCAAATTAAAAAAAATTTTAGTAACTTTGTGTGCAAATTGAATATTTTATAATTTTTTACCAAACTAGGAAAAATCCGCCATTGCACCGAAATTTTCGCGAACCCCCTTCCTGCACCTCGCGAACCCCTGGGGGTTCGCGAACCACCGGTTGGGAACCTCTGACTTAAGCCAAAAGATGATTTGGACAAAATCCCACTTACAATGAGAAACATATTTTGAAGGTTAAAAAAAAAAAAAACATTTATACTGTGTTAGTGAAAGTGGTAAAATATATCTGTAATAATGGTCTCTTTGAATGTCAATAAATACCTAATGGAAAATTATTTCCTAAAAATTCATGCAGGAATCAACTGAAAAACAAAAAAACAACAACAGAATTTTTGGGAAGCCCCAGAAAAGTTTAACATGTTTCACATTTCAACAGCAAAAAGTAAAGAATGAGACGAATTTACAAGAAGAATTAGAAATTTTACATTTTATTATATTTGCAAACATGCTGAGAAAGAATGTACAAAATGTATTGAAAGCAACATATTAAAAATGTTTTTCAAAGCAAATTTGGAACCCCCCCCCCCTTCCAGAAAACATCATTCTTGGATTTTTATAAACCCTATAGCAGAATAATTTTCAACAGTTTGCAACACAGCTTAAAAATCCTAAAAATTATCTGCAAGATAAACCAACATTAGATTAATCCTAAAATCTAAATCGGCATCAAGAAATGCATAGAAATAAGTTTAAAAAAATTAGAGACTACATGCAACCGTGTGTATTGTGTTCCAAAAAATTATGTACAAATGTCCATTCGCTAGACATTTTAGATTATTTCATCCTCAAAATAAATAAATAAAACTTTTCCTCTCTTCAACAAAGAAATAGCGTTTGGTGGACCTGAAAGGCAAGGGCGGATCTAGCCTGTTTTTGGAGGGGTCATCATCAGAAAGTGCAATTTTTGGCCCAAATTAGTGGGTCTGGGGTAAATTTTCTGAAATCTAAGCCTCAAAAACAGATTTAGGCTAGATTTGGATGCTTTGGAGGGGGGGGGGGCATGACCCCTGCATGTAACTGCGCCTGTTACTGGGGTCATAAATATCAAATTGTTAGATAAATTATCTACATGATTACATAAATTAAACATATATTTCAATAATAAAATATATTAAAATTAAAATGTGGTACCTGATGAGTTGTGACATTAAGCTCCTTTTTCATTTGCATAACTTTCTCCTTTAAACCTTCTAACTTTTCTATTATACTAAGTTGACGTTTTTCTAATTCAATCAAATTTTGATCCTCCTATAAAGATTTGATTATTTTATAAACTATTGAAAAAGATAGTGACACAAAAACAACACATATACTACAGATAACGCAACACAACCTGGAAAGCAACCCTATAGTAGGTATAGGTAGGTGGCTGGTACACCAAAAAGTGTGGGAGTCAAAAAAGGTGTGTGGGGTTACAGGGAGCGGCCCTGAAACTTTTTTTTTTTTTGTTTTGTAGAATTGAGTTGCATTAATGGCCTCAAAAATTGGAAGGGATGGCCACCGCAGACTTTCCTTTTCAAGTTCAAAGTTCCATTTTTATGAAATAAGATGAGAAAAGTTAATTTATTTGGAACTTTTAGTTGTTACTTCGGTAGAAAAAAATCAATCCACTCTGAAAAATGGTTTCTCCATCTATTAATTTTTTACTCTGAAAAGTGAGGGGGCAATGCCACTTTACTTTTGTAAGTGAGGGGGGCAGTGAAGACCCAAAGAGGAAATTTCATCTGCTTTTATGCAAGTCAAGGGATAAAGGCTGAGTATGCTATAGTTCCCAGAAAAGTTTTTCATATGGAAGTCCAAAAAAATAATTTTAAGTTATCTTTCACAGTATTTGTGGAGGGAGCTTTCCACCAGAAAAGTTTCAAAAATTCAGGCGTAAAAACAAATTAAGGCTTTTTTTTTTTCCTTTTATGAGCAATAGGTGTACTCTGAGGGCAACAGCATTTATGGACCATTCAAAAGTCTAAAGCTGGTATCAAGAAACGACAACACAAAATTTTAGAAATAAAATAGTTGTTTCGAGGAGAAGGATATAATTTTGCTCCCAATTAAAATCTAAATTTCTTTTTAAGTAAAACAAAATTAAATTTAGTTAAATTTTGTTATTTTCTCTTAATATTTTATTCCTTTTTTTTTCCCCTAAAAAAAAAAAAAAAAAAAAATCAACACTTAAAAATTTTTTAGAGTTGCCATGACCTCCCTCTAAATCTGCACCTGTGAAGCTATCTGTATCAGAATTAGAAATACGAACTTAAATTTGAACGCAACGATGAATCCAAGGATAAATTTCAAGAAGTCAAAATGAGAAATTTAGGTGTCATTTCTTAATGAATCAAATATATAGACATCATACCATAAAAATTCTTTATAAATAACATTGGTACATATTGCCAGTAGGAAGGATAAAAAAAAAATCTAAAATACAGCGAAACCTGTACAAGTTGACCACTTGTGGTGCAGTACTTCATTAGTCAACTAATAAAGGTTACAAGATTAATTCTGTTCCTGACAAAAGTGGCAAACTTAGGCGGGTGGTCAACATTACAGGCTTTACTATACATGGAAAAAAAACTGCTTTTACAATGAAAAAAATCGATTGCATTTTAAAATCACTTTTACAAATCTATTCCTTGCATCAGTCATGGGTCTCAACAAGCCAGAGAAGAAAAGATTTGTTGGAATCCAAAACCTTAGGTGTCAAATTCGGTGCCTAGGTTCGAAATTAAGACGTTAAATCAAAATTTTTGGTCTCAAAAAGTGACTAACAACTGCCACTAGCAGGGCCGTGTCCAAGGGGAGGGTTTTAGGGGTTAAACCCCTCCCATTGGGGGAGAATAATGATAAAAGCAATATGAAGAAAATGATATTTAACTTAGTTATAGTGTTAATGTTTATGTCAGTGCTCTTTTTTTAAGTCATTTTCTTTGATTTTTTTTCAGCAATTTACGAGTGCCCACTCTTCACCAACTGAAATTATATTTTAGAAAACCAGTTGCAAAAGAACCACAGAATAGACTGACAATACAAAACATCCAATGGGAATATTTTTTGGTATACAGCATGTAAAAAAAAATATTTGTGCGAAATTTTTAATACCTTTTGCAATATGCAGTGTAGTTAACAGATAAAAAGGCTTGTTTCTGAAGAAGCTGTAAAACAACATTCTATCCACTAGCGCAGCCGGAATTTGGGGAAATAGGGGAGGGGTCACAAACATCCCTACATGTATATAATACTATACTTGTTATCTCTTCCTAGGAATAGTAATGCGCTTTAAAATCAATGGCTCTGGCCCCTAAAGTACTCCATTGCTTGATTATAACCATAAAACAGGAATGAATTATTTGGTACAAGAGGTGTTTTCATGCCACTGCGAGAAATGATTTGTAAAAGATCTTTGAAACCCCTCCCTTTGTGAAATCCTGGACACGGGCCTGGCCACTAGTTTCCATATTTCTTAAGATTCTTTGAGTTTAAGCAATTTTATAGTCTTGTGAAAAGAATAATTCAATCAATACAAATATATGGGTATATCCTCTTATGGAAGTTACACAACAAATGGCTTTCACTAGTGAATTGCATTCAAAGAGCATCTTAATTCCTTAGCTGAGAGCTTTTTTATCGTGAATCATTTGCTTTGTTGGTAGCTTATATGTTTCCTGCTGTTTTTCAACAAGACGACCCCCGGGATAGAACACCGGGTTATGAGTAGGCTGTTCCAGATTTCAGTTGTTGTTACTGCAGTAAAAGTTCTTAATAAATGCCATGTTCAAATGATTTCTGAAGATTGAAATATTTTAGAAACATACCGCTTGACACAAATAACCAGGGTTGGCCGGATTGGACCCAATTGAGTTGGACCCAATGGGTTTTTTTGAAAAAACCCATTTAAAAAAAACCCATTATTTAGCCCACTTTTGGGTTTTTTTTAAATTTTCCAAGAATTTTTTTTAAAAATTAACTAATTTAAATACTTTTACAATTCAAACTTCTTTTTTATTTGTTCTTCACCACAGACAATGGACATAAAAAATGAATTTTGAACTGTAATAGTATTTATTAACCCTTAACGGCATTAAAAAATACTCCAAAAATTTTAAATAAATATATTTAACTTTTTTCTTTAACTGGTCAATAAGTAACTCAAATTATTTTGACTAAGTCCTGTCACGCCTGATTTTCTCAATATTTGTAGAACAGAGGAAACTACTCTAGCTAAAAGGCTTTCATTTGAATTATTTTCTGCAAACCAACACGTCACAAATCTCGAATAAACAAGGTATATTTTTTAAGAAATTAGCATGTGTTACAAACGGACGGACAGAAAGCAGAATAGGATGTACAGTATTTTCATTATCTTACGAAAAAGTTTAATATTTCTTACTCTGTACACAGAAATAGAAAAACAGGCAACATAAAATTCAAAGAAATGTCTTGATTAGGCTGGAATTCAGTAAAAAGGAATTTAAACTACTTGAGGTTCTACAGTAGTTTTGCATAACAAAGCGAAATACAATAAAGTAAAATTCAAAGAAAAAAAATGGGGTAATTAAAAAGGAACAAACGCACAATAGATTTTATCACTCGAGATATAACTTTGCCTTAACTGTTGATGATCATGGAAACTAAAAAATCTGAAACTTGATCATTCGGGTTTCGTCGTCTTTTATACTTTTCTTCAGAAAATGCTGAATATTCCAGCTTTTTTTACCCGAAGACAATTTTTGTGCATTGTCCTTATATTTAAGCTACAATATGCTACAAGTACCCACATTTTCCCTAAAAAAAGACAAAAAAACAAACGTTTCTTTAAAAAAAACCTAGCTTTAGTTGGGTTTTATTTAAAAACCCAAAAAACCCTGGGTCCATGGGCTTTTTTAAAAAAAACCCGGGTTTTTGCCAACCCTGCAAATAACGTTGTTGCACAATAAAAATAATAAACAAGGTTCGTTAAAATAGGACTATATGAATGGAATCCTTTAGCATGCGCTTCAAATTCATATAAAACACAAACAACAAAAAAATTAGATAATCATCTTTACAAAGTATTTTATGGGGGATATTTCGATAATTGGGAATATGGCGCGGTCGTCTCATTTTTCGCGTAAATAATTTTATTTTGGTAACCCTGCTGATTTATAGCAACCCTATGTGAATAGATGTGTCCGATCTCTTTGTTTTGATTTGCAAAAAAAAAAAAAAAAAAAAATACCTCTCGCGCAAGCACTGGAGCGGAAAATTGACGCCAATGAAAATCGATCGCCAGATTCCCAATTATCGAAACATCCCCATTTTATGCCTTGGTTAAAAAAATAAGCAGTGAAATTATTCAAAACATTCTTTAAAGATTAGCAACACCTGATTTTGTGATCCGGCAACCGGTCCTTCTTTTAGTAAATTCTCCATTTTATACATACAAGTAGGTAAACTAATTTCTGGTAAAATGTTATACAATGGAGAGACTTTGTACATCTTTACAGGCCCATTTTTATACATAACGTGTTCTCCTTGTTCTAAATAAATACACCAAATTTAGCAGTGCCGACGACGACGTCAGTTAAGTTTCACTCTTCTGTAATAGGTTGCCACCTCATGGGAAAAAACATTAATAAATATTAAAACGGCTCATATACACTATTTTCATGTTTATGCTTGATTTCAGATAAATTCCTGCATTTTTTAAAGAATTGTCAGCATTTAAAATTCCTCCCACTTTGCGAAGAAGAAAAGAACATTCAAAAAACATTTAAAGGAATTAAATTTGTTCGATTCTTTAGGTCAGTTAACTGCGAAATTGAGCGTTCTGATTGGTTGATTGGTGTCTGTTTGCAAATGTCTGAAACTGAAAAATCACAAACGAAAACGAATGTTACTGTTTGTTGTTGATTTTCTGTTAATACACTGAATTTTGATTAATTGAAGGACATTGCCATGGAAGACTCAGACTCGGAGTATGAGACTGAAGTAAGTTTTCAGAAACTTTCATTGAATATTTCATGAAAGTTTGCGAATGTGTCAACTGTGCAGTTATTTAAAAATTATGGTATATTTCAGCTCAATATTCAATTTGTTTAATTTCATTTCACGGTGATCATTATAATTTATTTTTTGTGTGTGGTTGATGCATTTCAAATTCTCAAATTCGTAAGCATGGTTTTTCAATATAATGCTGTTTTTTAAACAGCAAAATTCATATTTGATTATATAGGTAGGTACAATTTGCTTATTTCGATAGTAAGTACATTTGATCTAATCATTTCTCTGCTGTGTTAATGAGATCTTCCGATGACTAAATACCTAAACTTTTGTTTTAGCTGGCATCCTTTTATTTTTCAGCAGGGTCATTCCGTGTCAGATCATCACACGGTTTAGGACGGACCGTCACAGAACTGGATGAAACTTGGTACATGAAGAGATTTAGCCCAGTTATGAATGAAAATGCCAAAAAAAAAAAAATTCTTTCACCTCATTCAAAAGTTATTAAATATTAATTATTCAAATTTTCATCAAAAAATGCTACACTTTGAGATGGTTAAATCTCATTTTCTCAGAAACTATAACAGATACAAGCTTGAAATTGGTCTTGTTTTGAAGCTCTTTTAATGTGCTTTAATTTGATGTGCAACTTGATAAAATCAAAAAATAATAATTTTAAAATTTAATTAAATTAAATTTTAAAATTGTAATTTCTTAAAAATGGACAATTTTAAAATTCTGAAAAAATTCACAAAATTACTTTGTGTTATCCTCTAGCATATTACCAAGTTTCATAATGGGATCTTAATGGGATCAGATGATACAGGGAGGACAAGTTTTACATATATCAAAGTTTCTGCATTTTGGACAAAATACCTTTCTGATGGATTACTCAAATATTATTCTAAGTTATTAAATTAGCACAGGAAACTATAAATGAACTGCTAATAGTAATGTAAAACCTTCTAATGTCTTACACCTACTTTAAAATTGAATGAAATTAAAATAATAATGGAAAAAAATAAATAAAACTCACACTAACTCTTTTTTTTTTTTTTTAATTTTTTACTCTCTAAGCTGCAAAATATTTACAATATTGTTCTTTTCTTCAGCTGGTAGAGTATATGTCCTCCCTGTTGGCGTGATGGGATTTACTTCACAAATAATGTCCGACCACAGACACCAGAAAGAATCCCTCTACCCCCCCCACATTTTTTTGTGGAAGGATCATTTTGCAATCCCAAATATACCCTCCCCCTCCCCTCTCCTAAAAATTTTCAGATCATCTTCATCCCTTCACCCCCCCCCCCCCCAAATAAATAAATAAAAATTAACATTTTATTATGCTCTATTTGGCAAGCATTTCGAGAGGTTTAGTTTCCCTCTTCATGTGCTGGTTTTCTTTTCTAAAAAAAGACAAGAAGAAGAAAAGAAAACACTATGACTTAAACAAAACAAAAAAAAAAAAAAAAAAGGATCTTGCAAAAAAAAAAAAAAAAAAAAAAAATAGTTTCAGTTTTATTCCTTCCAAAAGTCTAGACGCCTTTTGATGCAAGGGCACTTTTCTTTTTGTTCAGTTCATATGTGTTACAAAAGAAGTTCATGTGAGTGTACTGCTTTTGATTATTTTTGGAAGGGGTTTTGGTAACTTAAGGTGCAAAATCCATTCTTTCAAAAAAATATTGTCGCCCCCATGCCATAAAATTATGACCGGCCTTTATTCATTCATTTCTCCCTTTTCTTTAATATTAATAGTAACTATTATTTACTTATTTATTTTGTGTACTCTAAAATTAATATTGCTACAAACAATTATTTTGGCAAATTTTACAAAAACAAAATTTGATTATAACCTCCCTCCCCCCTTTTTTTGGAATTAGTAAGTTATGTTTTGAAACTAGGGGGGGAGGTGCTTTTGAGATTTTATGGTACTGCTGACTGAACTCCACAAGCAAAAACATGAAACATGTTGACAAATTGGTCAATCCCAAACCAGTGACAGGTGGAGAAAAAAGTAGTGAGGCAGAACGAACCATTGGATCTCATTCTCAATAGCCACCCCCAGTCTGTTTCATTTTGTTAGCAAAGGGGGTGAAAAAGGTAGCTTACTGTTTCAGATCTGAATTTGTAGTGGATTATTTTAAGTTCACATCCCCAGAGAAAATATTTTCTTTTTTTCCCCTTTCTTCCTTTCCTTTTTTAAAATTTTATTTCTTTTTAATTTATTTTTCTCAATAAAATGAGATTTAGATGATTAATATTTTTATTAATGAGTTATTTTTCAGGAACAAATTGTACTAAGAAAAACTTCATTTCTAGTAGACAGTTCTGCATAAAAAAGTGAACATGTATGAAGCATATTTATTTATTTATTTATTTTTTTGCACATAAAATAATAACTATTCAGCACAATAACCCATATTTTAGCAGATATTTGAAACTTGTCCTCCCTGTATCAACTGATCCCATTAAGATCCCAATATGAAACTTGGTGAGATGTGAGAGGATAACACAAAGTAATTTTGTGATTTTTTTCAAAATTTTAAAATTGTCCGTTATTGAGAAATTTAAATTTTAAAATTTATTTAAATTTAATTTTAAATTAAAAAATTTTGAATTTTATTAAGTTGCATATCAAATTGAAGCAGATTAAAAGAGCTTTAAAACAAGACCAATATCAGGCTTGTATCTTTTATAGTTTCTGAGAAAACAAGGATTAACAGTCTCAAAGTGTAGTATTTTTTAACAAAAATTTGAATAATCAATAATTAATAACTGCTAAATGAGGAGAAAGAATTTTTTTTTTAGTGTTTTCATTCATAACTAGGTTAAATCTCTTGATGTACCAAGTTTCATCCAGATCTGTGACGGTGCGTCCTAAAATTGCTCCAAATTGTGTTGATTTGACGTGGAATGACTCAGCAGATGTATTCTCTTTACTAGTTAGTATGTAGACTTTCAAATTTAGAAACGTTCAAATTTAGAAAGTCCTTTAGCAAAAAGTAAAGTCATTATAAACGTTTTTAAGTATGATGAAGTATGAGACTTTCTCCAGACAATAATGTCTCCCTCCCCCCCCCCCCCCCCCTGTATTGAGAAATTAATGTATTTTTTCTAAATAGCTGCAACTGGCACCTCGGTGGCAGTATTTTTCATCTGTTATTATAAGCTGTGTTTTTATTGGCGTAGCCAGGAAAAGTTTGGTTAGGAATGTGGTTTGTTTTAGTCCTTTTATGTTGTGAAAAAAGGAAAATTTCCGAGTTTCTATGGGAAATATATCCCGAAATGCGAGGGAATATATCCCCTTCACCATAGTAAGATTAAATTATGAAGCTAACATGTAGGATCTTCGAATGACTGGCATGGAACCCTGGACTCTCCAGTTTTGAGCCTGATACCTTATACTGATCAGGCCACTGCAGTCCTAGAGGCAGAGCTAAATAATGTAGATGCACGCGCGCACGCCGTGTGCGGATACATTCGCCGTGGAGTTGCACGTCGTCCGATAATCGTTAAAGTTCTTAAATAAAAGATAAAGATTAGATCAATTTGAAACGAATAAGAAGTAAAGGTAATGTCTTTACTTCTAATTCGTTTTGAATTGATATTGATGTCATTTATTTAGATTGTAAAAATTATTACAAGTTGTGGATGTATTTGCTGCTATGCGGATACATTCGTTGCGTGCACGTGCATCTCGCGATAATCGTTCAAGTTCTTACTTTTCACTTTTAATTTGTTTTAAACTGATATTATTCAATTAGTTTGTAAAAACTATTGATAGTATGTACGCAAGCGCATAGCAAATACATTCGCTGCTGTGCGGATACATTCGTTGCGAGCACGTGCATCTCGCGACAATCATTCAGGCTCTCCTTCTTTACTTCTAATTTGTTTAAAATTAATATTGCTAATGTAAAACGTAGTAATCATAGCTAGATAATATAGACTGTTAAAAGGAGCTTAGTTTTAAAATTTTGAAATTTAGCTTAGGTCTTTGCATCCATAGGCTCACATAATTGACATGAAAATTAGTTCCTTGTAACTTCAAAGCATATACCTGCAAGTATTTATTTCTTAATGTTTTTTTTTAAATTATTATTATTTTTATTTTATTTTATTTTTTATTTATTTATTTATTTTTGTACGTGATAGACAATGATTAGCTTGCAGATACTTTTGAGTTGTGTGCGTAGATAGTTTATATTTTTATCTGACTCTGCCTAGAGGGTACCACAGCATTAGGGCCCAGGCCAAGAAGGAGGAATGCCCCAATTAACAAGTAAGGTCCCCTAAAGCTAGAGTTGTCCTACATTTTTCCATCCCTCTAAAAACCTTCTCTGAAAAATTATCAGTTTATCTATTTCGTCCACTTTTCCTGAAAACTTTTTTACGTGTAAAGATACCAGATTTAAAATTTATCAACTTGATTCATCACATACTTTTTAAGGTTGCTAACTTGCTGACTATGAATTGCTCCGGTAATAATTAGCTCTGAGAAGTACTTTTATATTATTTTATCTATGGTTTATTAAATTATTATTATTTTTTTTAATTTTATTATTCAAGATGTTTTTAAATTCATTAACCTTACCTTCTTAAACTAATTGTAGTAAAGGATAACTAGGTGTTATCCTTTATCTTTAACTACTGAGACAATTTCTTTGTAATAAAATTGCTGTTATTATTATATTTATTTATTATTTATTTTAAAATACTTATACCATAATAAAAATAACCATTTCTTTTTAAAATGTAACAGTGCAATTATGCCCACCAAATTGTTCACTACAAACTCCTTTACCAGACTCCTACAAAAGGAGCTTTTATAGCATTTGGTTAAGAACATTGAGTTCATTAAGTAAGTTTGTAATGAAATTAAATATTTTGTGCAATTATATTCTTTTGTAAGTTTTTGCATTAAATTGATCTTACAGTATAATAATGTTGCATTGTATTTTTTCAGGAAGCAGTTGTTTTAGTTGAATTAAATGGTATCATAGATTCTAATTTTTTGCACCAAGAACAAACTCCTACGAAGATACTGGTAAGCAATGTATATACATATACATTGTCATTTTTTATTATTTATATTTCATTAAGAGAATTTTTATATTGTTGGAGAGGCATTGATTTAGTCTAATCCCAAAAGAATCCATTTAAATTGAATGTATAATGGAACTAAAATTTTACTATATGAAGCTCTTGTGAATCTATGATATAGCATCAACAGTAAAAAGATATGACATAAAAATTTGAAAAACAATCTGAAAGTTAAATTGTATTTAAACAACGTATTTTGTATCTTTTACTGCTTCATTACAAGCAAGAATCCAGATCCGTACCACTCTGGAGTTCTGTTTTTCCAAGAGCTAGAACTTTAAATTCTCCCCAGCTCCCATGCTCCTTTTGTTCTTCAGATATATATTTTTTTTAATCAAATCTTTCAGAAAGACCTGGAAATTAAAAAGTTCTGCTGCTCTTCGGTGGCCAGTAGACTCTTTTAATTTAGTAATCACTTTTTTTATAATTAGTAATCTCTTCATCTACAGTTCTTCCTTTTTCAATCAAAGTATTAAAGCAATCTTAAACCATGATACTAGAAGGTTGGGCTTGGATAAATGATTTGAGATTTGTTGGTACATATTTATACAAAATGAACTAAGAAAAATTAAAAGATGAAATTGCTTCAAACATCAATTCTTGTTCAAGAAGGTTGAAATCGTGTTGATATAATTTAAAAAACATAATACATTTAATTTAGTAGAATGTGACAAGTGAAAAAGACTGAAAAAAAAAAACATTTATGTTTAAACTCATTATGTTATCATGTGTTCCTTTTTAAAATAAAAACTTCTGATTGAAATTTTAAATGCAAAAACGAGTATTAATGTGTAGTAAAATGACTGCAGCTGGAGTATATCTAGAGCTGAAGTTGGAGCAACAAAATAATTTTGACTCCTTTACCCCCATTCCAAGGTTTGATCAATAAAAAAGTTGGGCTGATTTTTTTTTTTTTTTTTTTTTTGCATTAATAGTTTATTATGTTTCTGCTTTTCATGATTTTTGTTTCTAAGGGTTTTTGCTATTAAATGTTTAGCTAAATATGGTTAAAGTAACTTGACTGCAAGACAAGTATATGTAGAAAAGTAGGTAAATTTTCTAAGAAGGAAATATTGTTATATATTCATTATTCAAAGTGAAAACTATAGATTCATAAATAGGTGATATTTTATTTATGAGTCTTCAGACAACTGGAGATTAATAAAAAGAACTGAGCCGTCATAAAATCAAGTTGCATTACTTACAGCTTTGATTTCCAGACTATGTAAAAACTGCTGCCTTTAATTTAAGCTAGGTTTAGTAGGTTTCTGAGGGTTTGAAAAAAATATTTATAGTTGGACTAATACTGTATGTACTAAATCTACTACATACAGTATTAGTCGAACTTTATATATGCATCTTAAATCATTGACTATTTTTAATGATTTAAGATGCTTGTTGAATAAAAATATTTTAAAAAGCTATATCTTCTAATATAATCTAATACTTTGTACACCTTCACATAGAAACTATTGTTTATATATTTTTTTAATCATAGTGTTAACAATTATGCTAACCCCAAGTTTTTTAAGACAGAAAGAAAAAAATAAATAAAAGCAGCTCTGGATCTCTCTTTACCTTTATGTCTTTGGAACGGAAATGTTCTTCATCCAATAAGCATCCATAATTAACCTTTTTATTTACTAATCGGTTATAATATGTGTTATGTAATTTATGTAGCCAGTCATTACTTACAGACAAGTGTTAACTTTGACCAGGGCCCAATACGTGCTGATTTTGCTACCTTTTTCGGTACCTTCACAAAATTCTTATTTTGAAATCGGTACTTTCACAAAAATCAAGTAATAAAATCAGTAGCTTCACAAAAACATCGAAAATTTCACAAAAATTCGCATTTTAAAATATGAAATTTGTTTATCTGTTTAAAACAAAATATACTCATAAAAAAAAATTATAAGCAGGTTTATATGAACAATAGCTTAAATAGAAACCTTTTTGTAGTATTTTAACTCATTCTTAGCTGTTTCACACCAAATTGTATTTATGCAATATTATCGCAATCTTTAAACATCTGTTTTGAGGAACCGTTTTTCTCATAATTTCCTATATTGTACACAGTACATAGACCATTAAGCTGAAATTACGATGGTATTTTTCGTACTTCTTAGGTTTTCAGCTCCCCTCCCCCCAAAAGAAACGAAACCTGTTTAAAATACTAGATGACATTTATACTTTTCGAACTAAAATTTCACTTGTTCCACTACTTCTTTTACAAAAATTAGGATGTGTCTAAAATTTCACAAAAACATTGCTGATAAAAAAAAAAAACTTTCACAAAAATAGAATGATGCAATACTTTCACAAAAATAGGTAGCAAGAAAAAAATCCTGGATTGGCCCCTGTTGACTCAGACTCTAATCAAAGTACATTGTTGGCAATTGTATTCTTTGTTGTTTTGTTAAAAATTGTGTTACAATTTTCAACAATCTTAGTACAATTTGATAAAAATAGATGTATTTTGTTATTATTTCAGGGTCTTGAAACTGATGAACCAATTCTTCAAATTGGTCATTACATCTTTTCTGGACATTATGAAGACACATTGGGGACAGTGGTTGCTTATGAACCAACAGTAGTTCAAGATTGTGATGGTAATATAACAAAAAACTGTATAGCATATCCTTCTGCTGATCATTTAAAAAGTCCTTTTTAAAACCTAAAAAGAAACAATAGAAGTACAAAAGCATTAATAAATAAACAAAACACTTTATTTTAAAAAGAATTAAATCATGTGTACACCACCTAAAAATGAGACTTTGTTGCAAATTAAATCAACCTACTTGGAAATTTTGTTCTGCAATTCAGTGTATAAAATAAATGAGCACTTGCTGTTTCACTTAAACCATTTATTTACTTAAAAAACTGATTGACCCCCCCCCCCCCCCTCCCCTCCTCTCCTTTATTAAAAGAAATCTTGTTTTGAGAATTTTTACCGCTTTCATCCCTGTCTGGATTGCAGGTGTTCTGACTGTTATATTTCAAAATTGTTCTCGTAGTTCCTTATTTCTTTGCTCGTTTGCCAAATCTTATGCACAGTTACCTGTGACTTTATACCGTAGAGTCTATTAAATTTATAAGTTTAAGTCTGTTCATACCTTGGAAACGGAGTACAGGTTGAACTTTAAGCCTAGTTTTTTAGTTACAACTGCTGAATGAAGAGACAATAGTGATAGTTCTCAAGCATGTGTGACTTACAAGTCAAGTTTTTAGATTTTTTTTTTTTTTGAAAAAGTATAAAATGAAATGGTAGAAGAAAAATAATAGAAACAAGGATACCATTACATGGTGATCATTAAAAGGGATTTTGCTTCAAATTTTTAATCACAATTTGATTGGACCAAAATTTAGTGATGTTATGACTAATCTGTCCTTAGAAGCAGTGTCATTTTGAATAAATTCAGCTGACTGTGGTAAGTCATATTTCAAATAGAAATTTGTCTAAGAAAGAATTTCTTTTATATTAAAATTGTTATTTTGGAGATAGAGCTTCATAAAGAGTCGTGATTGTTGTTTATTTGAAAGTTTTTGTGGCTTCTTTGTAGGTTTAATACAATTAAATAAAAGAAGCAAACAAAACAAAGTTCCACAAATTGCATGAAAGATGAGCATAACAACAATTTATAGCATGTTATGTATTCTGTTGCTGTTGTTTTTCTCTTGTATGATTTTTGTCTAATAAATTTAATTTTCTCTTTCTTCAAGCTATACATGCATATCGGCATTGTGTTGCAGAACTTCTTCATCTTTATTTTGATGCTAGTAGATTTTTATTTTATTAAACAGCAATAATGATTTACAAAAATATTTTTATTAAAAGTGAAATAGTAATTACATTTTTAAGAAATAAGTTAACTTTTCTACTGCATAATTAAATATATAAATTGCTTTCTTCTTCATTTGCAAAATATGTTGTTTCCGAAATGTACTAAAAAATTCCATTTGTTTAATACTAATATATTTTTAGCATGCATTTTCATTTTTTGAATATATTTTTTATTAACTCAAAATTAATTTTAAAAATTAATTTCAGGAAAGGAGGAGACAACGTACAAACTTGTTGCTAAAACTGATAAAAAATTATCTATGAAAAGGATTTTTCTGGAGAAAAAGGTATCATTAGTATTTTATTTTATGATTTTGATATTTTATGTTTCTTACTTACATCATTAAAGTTTTTTCTATTGTAATTAAAAATAGTAATTTTCCTAAATAGGCTTATTAAAATATATTATTATACTTGTATCATTTAAGTACAGTTAACACTTTCACACCAACATGAAAGCTATTGCTTCACTTTGAAGAATGTAAAATTATTTTTTAATAATATTGTTTCTTCGTGTTTTTTAAACTTCAGTTTATTTGTACTGTTTCTTGTTTGATGTATTTTTAGTATTTATATTTAGTGTTATATTTATTTGGTTATTTCCCATTTTCTATAATCGCGCCAAGTTAATTCATAATTAAATAATCAGTTCAACAAACCATTTGCCAGCCGCTTTGTCTAGTGGTCAGAAAATGACTGCAAACAGGAGATCCCAGATTTGAATCCCGGCTCAGTCATATATGTACTTTCTCTCTCTTGCCCTTTCTTTGTGTGAATGGTTGCCTACTCTGTAAACGGATCCTTATGGCAGGCGTGTACTCAGGGGCGACATTTCAACATTTCATTTGGGGGGTCAGATTGGCTAACAGGAAATGTTCATAAAATGGGTTTAATATTAATAAAAATTTGGGTATATAAACAGTTTAAATTTTTATGACAAAATTTTTAATTTATTTAATAAAAAGAAATATCAGAATCATATCATATTCGAATCTGGAAATCTTGTTATACTTGATCAATCAATGCCAAGTGCCGTGCTCTTTTTTGCCCGTGCAGCTAACAGTTCCCCCCCCCCCCCCCCCGTTGTGCTTTAAAAATAATTCTTTAGCCTCCTGGGACATGAAAATGATCTTACTGTACTAGCTGAGCTGCTTAGCTTAGAATTGGTTAAAAAAATTGAAGTGTTTTGTTAGGAAACGTATCTTTCAGATTCTGCCCCTTAAAATCACTTAAGTATCTTTAAAAATTTTGCTGGTCTTCATTTTTCATTATTGAACAGTATTGTTTCAATCCACAAAACAGTTCTTGTTGCTATTAATTTTCTCATAACTGAAACATTTTATTTTTCGTTTTCAATATCCAATCCAGATATTTTTGAGCAAACAATACATAAAAAATATTTACCAGCAAACCTTGTGTTAGAAACTGAATTTAAATATTTAAATCAAAGCAATTACTTTCCATCAAAGTAGATTTTTCTCCCCTCTTCTTTTTTTCCAAATAAGCTCGATGTTTTTCAGAAGTTCCACTCTTGGTTGAAATATTTATCTGTGCAAATGTTATTAACAGGTTCAACTGTAGATAAAACTGAAGCTTGAACAGTGCAAAAATTAACTTTTGTGGATTAAATATGTTTTGATAGAGTAAAGCATTGTTGAAAAACTCTTTACAATGCGAACAAAGTAAAAATTTAAACAAAGTTTTACACGTTAAAGGTTTCAGATTTTTTATCATTGAATGAGTAATTTTCCAATAATTCTTCCCGGCGTCAAATTGCTGATTCGAAATCATCGAGAAGAATTTTTACGGCCATAGCTCTTTAAGACCGTTTTCTGTCCCTCAGAGATTGCATAGTTAAAGAGCCCTCAGAAACGGTATTTGTTGATACAATATGCGAGAAAAAAAGCAATATATGAGACTTCATTAAATAAACATACAGTATAAGCATAACAATGAATGTAAAATACCAAGAAATTTTTTTGTGAAAATCATACATTCCTACCACTGCACAGGCCTCTTGCATTGGATGCACCATAGTTACACGGAGTGGACATGTATGAAATATTTAGCCTATATGAGGGAGATGACTTCTTCAGTTAAAATAGACCATGATTCTAGATCAGTTTTTTTCTGTTCTGTAAATGCCGGCAAATACTGTATGAATTTCTAAGTCATCATTCAAATAGCGGAAAATGCTCATCTGGAAATATATCAACTTCCTAGTACTTTCTCTGAGGATCAGCTTTATTTTTTTTACGAACATTGATTTGCGATTTTCATAAATTGAATTTACCAGTTTTTTTTCCTTCAGCTCAAAAAATTTGGGGGTGTGACTGCCCCTCTCGCCCCCCCCCCCCCTATTGGCCACTCCTGCATGTACTGTGGAAGTTGAACTTCACACCACATTACAGTACAGTTGGAAAAGTGAAGCAGTGCACCCCCTAATTGCCAGCCTAGCTGTCTAATTAACATAGACTCATGCAGCTGTAGCTACGATATGAAGTGCCTCGAGTACACACACAGAATTTCAATTGCAATGCTCCATTGTAGATGACCCACTTTTGGAAACACGTCTATTAAAGAAGTTCAGTGTGACCCACTTGTTAGTCACAGTGTCGCAAATATCTTTGTATAACAAAGAATATTTGATTTATTACTTATTTGCATTGGAAGTCATTAAAAAAATGTTTTTAATTTCTTCCTACTGCTTAAAAATATTGGATTCCTGAGCATGCTGTTTTGTAAAAGGTGTATTCCAGCTTGCACGGTTTTTCAAATGTGAGAGGATCTTCAGGGTTCGTACAGGTCATGGAAATCCTGGAAAGTCATGGGAAAAAAAAAAACAGAATTTCAGACCTGGAAAAGTCATGGAAAATTGAAATTTTCATTGAAAGTCATGGAAATTTATTTCAAGTCATGGAGAAATGTCCTGGACAAAGATAAAGGAAGGCATTAGAAAATAAAGGAGCATTAGAAATCTTGAGTGATTTAACAGTATAGCACATAAAATCTATTAAAAGTGGCAAATTGAACAATCCAAAAATCAAATCTGAATTTTGAAATCTCATTGCATCCACTTCTGTCACTGCCGCTTGCCATTTTTTGCGATGTGATTTTACTGCCTGGACATCACTTATTTTGAATTTTCTATTATTTTCAACACTTCTTATGTTTCATATTCTGTAGTAGCAAAATTTCACATTCTTAGTTTTGCCACGCCCACTCAAAAAAAGCAATTCAGTTGCATGCAAGTTCGATTCCATCACTTGTAAGAACTTTATCATTAAATTTTTTCGAGTTTATCTTAATTTGTTGAATGTTTTAGAAAATAAAGATCTTAAGTCAGGGGACAGAATACAGAAAAAGAGGAATTCTAATGCTCTAAAACAGTAGTGCCCAACATACGGCACGAAAAACTAATCCATGCGACCCACTGCTACATTCATTGTCGGGAATTAAACGTGTTCTGGAATTTCTGTACCTATTAATTTTAGGGCTCGACCGATGGCATTTTTTGGCCGATAAGCCGATGCCGATTGTTCAAGGATGGCCGATGGCCGATTGTTTTCCTCCAAATGGCCGATTGCTGATGGCCGATGCCGTTGGCCGATGGCAAAAAAAAAAAAAAATCAAACAGAAATAAATTGATAAGAGTGTCAGGGATTTAAACGATCATTGATTCATTTCACTTTACTTCCTTTCTACAAACGAAGAATTGTAATCACAAAAAAAAAAACAGATTTCGACCTAAATTTCTATTTTACGATTACCCAATCTATACTTCACAAGTTGTTTCGCCACATCTGTACATGCATATGTACCTAAGAACATATAGATGACTGAAATATCCATTTTGAAAGCTTCCTCAGCTAATTATCGCAAATTCTCTTGTGATGTCGTCATGCGCGTAAAAAATGCGTCACTCAAAAACGTTATGAAATAGTAAATTGAAAACTCATACGTAAGTAGTATGTTCTAAAAGTTCTAGGACAAGTTTTATAAATCCTTACCCTGAATAGTTCACATTACCGAAGCATATCTATCTACAAAATAATCAGCTTGAACGACTATGCACTTCTGCCAACGTTCATGTAGCTTTTTTAAGTACTTCTGGAAGACATTTTTCGCAACCTCCTGTAAGGCCTCTTGCGCTGTTGCTTTAACTTCATCGTGGGGAAGAAGACGATTTTCATGTTGAGGATGCACGGTTTGATTGGTCAATACTCTGATATGACAAACCAATAAAATAACGTTTCGTCGGAGTTAGCTCCATGTGACTTTTACCTGTTCCCAGCAAAAAACATTTGCATGGACGCCGCTTTCATCCGCCAGGAGAAGATAAAGCTGCATCATAGAAGGTAGCAAAAAATGGCTTCTAGGCGTGTTCCCAAAAGTTGTATGAACACTGGCAGAAGTACATAGTCTTTCAAGGTGACCTTTTGAAGGTGGATGTGCTTCGGTAATGTAAACTATTCTGGGTAAGGTTTTATACAGCTTGTCCCCGAACTTTTGGATCGTACTACGTACAATCTGCATAGAGTGTAGTTATGCTTCTCCTTTTTTTGACTGCTGTATGATGAAAGAGAAAGAACAACAGCCAAAAAAGAAAAAAAAAAAGAAAGAAAGAAAGAAAAAAAAGGAAGAAAAACAAAGAGACGGTTTAATAACCAATTGATTTGTTTGTTTTTTTTTTAATTGAACATTCAACTAAGATTTCAGTAATATTGTAATAATGTATGGATTTAGGTACATTAAACACAGTTAAAAAACGTTAAATTATGTTGTTTAATCATTAAAAAAAATAAGAATAAAACTATGAAACCGTCAACAAATTACGCAGCTAAAGTGGAAAAATTGCACATAGACATTTTTTAGTCATCAAATTAACCAAAAAAAAAAAAATGTTACAGATAAATTGCAATATTAAATCAAAATAGGAATATTTTTATACTTATTTAAAATTTATGAATAGAAAAGTTTGCATTTTTCATGAAAGCTATAACAGTGACATAAATTTTGCTGAAAAAAGAAATAGCCATGAAAAGAGCGAGGTTCTTTAAACGCCGCTACAATAAACAAACTCAATAATTACACCAAGTTAATAGCTGACTACATATACTACTTGATCTGATGTTTGCACACGTAATATTGAGCAATTTGATTGTTTAATCTTTTATGAAGCTTTTCAAACAAGTTCAAATTAAATTTTTCAATTTAACAATTTTCTGAAATTTAAAAAATTGCATAATAGAAAATCCTTGAAACTTTTCTATAAAAAACGAAAATATCTTATTCATTGATTTTATATAAATACATAAAAATAGCTACTTACAACAGAAAAAAAATCGATCGCTATTTTAATGATGCAAAAAAGATGGCGCATTACGAAATATAGGTGAAACAAGTATGAGAAATACGCAAAATGACATTTCTTGACTAAAATAAATAATCGCTAAATATTTAAGAAATGCTTGAAACGACGAGGGAGGGTTAGGGGGGGTGTCACCCACTGATTTTGGAGTAACTCACACTTCGGCCTCATTTTTACTTCCTTTTACAAAAAAAAGGAAATATTGTATTTGCGAAAAAAATTTCACTAAAAAATCAGCCTTAATTTCCATTTTGCTCACCCCTAAATGAATGTTGAGTTTTTTTTTTTTTTTTTGAACCCGACCACACCGATAAGTGCCTAAGAACGTATAGAACCCGAAACATCCATTTTGACAATCCCCGAGTTAATTACAACGAATTTTCTCGTGACGTCCGTATGTATGTATGTATGTGCGTATGTATGTCGCATAACTCAAGAACGGTATGTCCTAGAAAGTTGAAATGTGGTATGTAGACTCCTGGTGGGGTCTAGTTGTGCACCTCCCCTTTTGGTTGCAATCGGGTGTTTTTAGAGGGAGCTTTTGCCCCTTTTTTTGGGGGGGGGGGGAATCATTGTTAATTTCGATGCAAACTCAAGTGGTGATATAATTTGGCGGACACTTGACGATAATTTGCCAGTCTTTTGGTCGCCAAGTTTTGTTACCAACTTGGCGACAAATTTGGCGATTTAAAAAATATATTTATTTTTTTTTTTTTAATCTGGTTTCAATTTGGCCACTGTTAGTGATATTTAGAGAGTTAACTATTGAATCACATTAAAATTGCCAATAATGGGGAAATAACATTAAGTTGGGGTGAAAAGAAGTCATGTGATGCACACTTTAGCTCGTTTTAGTACAGAACCGCTACCACCATCGCCTCGGAAGAGTTTCTGAATCTACTTCAGCACTTCCGAAGAAAAAATTCAAGTCCCTTTGATTTCCGAATTATGTCACTATTCAAAACTTCTTTAATCAATTTCTTACATTAATGCTCTAATGTCTTCCTAAACAATAGATAAAGCTTGAAAAAAAAAATCTCTAACTTTATGAATGGTATTAGTTTTAAAAAACTCAGAAATACAACTAGAGTTTAATTTCAGAAATTGAGGGAGTGGGATGAGGGGCACGCAAGTGTTCTCGGAAATTAAAAAAATAGTCATAAAAAATAGAGTTCAAAATAATCATAAACATTGAGCAAAAAAACCCTTTCAAAACTTGCATCCGAGTTTGTTTTGACGTGCAGTGGCGGATATAAAATATAGCAAATGTTGCAATTACGCGAAAGGCCTCATAACCGCAGGGACCCCGTAGGAGTTACAAAAATGCTTCTGATAAATGTTTTACAACTTCTATGATAGAGAAATTGGGCCCCAAAATGTATTTCAACGGGTCTCAAACTTGTAACTCCGCCGAAGCGATACAGAAAAGACTGCATTACTGTGATTCATATTACAAATATCGAAAAATTAAAAATTACCGTCGGTTCAACGGGAATCTAATAAAATGACACAAAAACCGGTTTCGCCATCTCATATTTGTTTCCATGGTCTCTAAATCGGTAATATATCACCAAATGATCGTCAGTCTGAGACGCTATATTAGTTTTGCATTGAAATAAGTAATTAATAGCCACAAAAAGTGAGTAAACAGGCATTTCAGAACACGCGATCGAAAACAAAAAGGGAAGTGCACAACTGGAACGTACGCACACCCCACATGCGAAAATTTATCCTTCTACAGCTTACCATTTTTGAGTTATAACTTATGAGAGATACATACGTACATCCAGCTGTAAGAAACAAAACAATAATTAACTTGTTTGGTACCTAAGAATGCAGTATTAAAAACTCTTTCAGGGGTGACTGATAGGGGTGTCATACAGAAATTTAAGTAAACAATTTTGTATGAAAACTATAACTTCCTTTACTTTGTATTAAAAAGTAAAACAGCAAAGGTCCTTTTTTTTTTTTTTTTTTGAAAAACATCGGCCAATTCCATCGGCTTTTCGATGTTTTTTAAGGCCGATGGGCCGATGTTTCCTGCAAGTTAGCATCGGACGCCGATGCCGATGGCTAAATTGTTGAACCATCGGCGCCGATCATCGGTCGAGTCCTAATTAATTTATATGCATTTGAAAATATGCAAATTTGTAAAAAAACAAATATACTTTTGAATCAGAAGATAGATTCATTACTGAATGATTTTTTCAAAAAGATCTGGCTTGGAAACATGAAGAACTAAACTATGTGGTTTTCCTTTAAAGAACCAAAAGACTGTCAAGTTACGTGGATGATTAAAGGCACTGTTGACACTAAAAGGTAACTTTTGAAGCAAATTTATTGAAATTTAGTGATGACTCATTCAACCTTTATCCCATTCAATATCATTCTGCCTGTTTTTTAAAAAAAATCAGACATTTAAGCATCATCATATTTGCTTCACTGCATTTTTAGTATACTTAAATTTTTATGATGAAGAAAAATAAGAATAGCTTAGTTTTTTAAGTGTGCACTTATATTTTTTCTACAACGAGTAAGTGCTTCAATGAGGCTGTGGCATTCATATAGACGTTTTGCTAATGCTCATTTCCAAATATTACTAAGTTTGAGATTAAATAGTGCTATTCTCCTCGTGTAACGAGGTCATGAAAATTTTCATTGAAGTCATGAAAAAGTCTTGGAAAAGTCATGGAATTTTTTCATCCAAATAGAGTATGAACCCTGGATCTTGTTTTTGCTCATTATTAGGTTTTTTGGTAACAGTGCTTATCTTAAAATTAGTTTGCAAAGTAATACTTGCATCTGCTGTAGAAATGTTTAGCAGGATGGTAAGAAAAAAAAATTAGCTGGGATCGTTTGATGAACTTCTTTAAACATTTAAAATAACTTTCAAAATCACCAAATATTGTCCCAATTTTAACAATGTACCTTTATTTATGTTGTTAAAATAGTGATAAGGAAAGCATTTCTAATTTCTTTTTCCATTTGCTGGTTTAAGTTAGTTGAAAATGATTTAAAATGTTCAGGTTTAAGGCCACAGAAAGCGGTCATTTTGTCCCGCATGTGATGCCACATATATTTCATTAAAAATAATACTTTAAATATTAATGAACAATGTTTTTCTGCTTAGCAAATTACAAATTTATGTGTGACTTCTTAAACAAAAAAATTTGTCATTATCCTTTAAAATTATTGTGATAATGCATATCACATTTTTTTACCCATTTACATTTTTCCCATGTTTTCGGTCATTTTAATCATTTTCTTCCCCCATTTTGTTGTTTTTTTATTTTCTTGTGCATTCCACGTTTTCCCCGCGTTCCCCCGTTAAATTTCGCACACTTTACGATATCAAAATATGACTTATTCACTTTTCCCATCGTTTAGCTTTTTGTCAATTTTTCAAGCGTCGATCCGATTTTTTGCATCTTCTTGTCGGCCATTAAAATGGCGTAGCGTCCCCTTCCCTTCGTTGTTTGGGCGCCAAACGCACTCATTGGTTCCCGCGCATCACCGCGTACCCGGATCTGATCGCTCATTTGCCGATTCATTTTTCCACCCCACTTCACTCGACTTGCTGCTCTCTGTCCGCACGGTCGCATTTTCTGCGGCTCCGGTTTTTGTTTTACGATGGCGATAATGATGCATCGGCGCACGGCGTCTGGGGACGGCCGTTGCTCGCCGCAAAATCGTTAATAACCTCAACATGAGGTGAACGTTTCATTTTTTCATATATGTTTAAAATATATTAATCAAGACCGTACTTCGTCGCAGCTGAAGATGAGTGCATTGATGATCCATCACCTGTTTGAATGATGGCGTCCGATGGCGGCACGCAGAGTGCACCTGAAGCGTCCCCTTAATGTAACTACTTTTTCGATAATCAAATGAGCATGAGGTGACGGCATGGATCCGCAATTACCTTGAAAGTACCTCGATTCCTTTTTAAGCGTGTGACGAGCTCAACGTTGTCACCATGGTGATTACAGCCTGCACCATTTTCGTCTCAACGTACATCGGCCTGCAACGGACATTTTTTTTATCAAAAGCCATCCCTCGATAACATCCCACCATATTCATAGCGAACTGTACGTCCTTCTTCCATTTCAATTTAAATATTCCACCACCCTCCGCGAGAACTCTACCTTTTTTGATCGTTAACGAACTTAGCAACAAAACCCAGCTCCATTCATGAACTCTTAAGTCTGTATTCCTCACATTTGTTTTTTTTATACTAAGTGAAATGTTCTGGTGATCACCACGCCTAGTGCCTATCTTCATGTCTGCTTTGAAGTAACGTTGAATAAAGAATGTATGGTAATTATTTTTGTGCTTCCTATCGTCAACTAACACACCACCCCCGGGTAAGTCTCTTTTAAATTTTTGTTCTCGGGCATTCAAGGCAGTCGTTGGTCTGAGGTTATGCGCGGCAGCGATGCTTCCACTTCCACGGCCTAAAATCGTGATTTTTTTTGGTTTTCGTATAATTTGACAAAATTAATCGCGCGCAACATGACAAAATGGCGCCGTTTTTGACCAGGTCTTGAATGCCTTTTTTTTTCTGAAGTTGAATGCATATGCACTTTTGTTGTTTTTTTCATATGGCTTTTTGTATTTCTGTGATGTTAATGGGGGGATATATTAATTTTATATTTTTAATTTAGTTCAAAAATTTGATGTCAATTTTTATTTTATTAGTTGCATTTATTCTCGTGTGTGCATGTGCTTTCAACAATATTTGCATTTAAAAATTTTTGTTTCTCATGATTGCACCGTGTGAATTAAGTGAAAATTATATTAGATGCTCATTGATTTTTGTGCTAAAGTAAAAGACGGCACATTTGTTGCCATGTCAACTGATAGTACTCAAACCGACCCACCCCAAGGTGTGAATATGGCCAATGAGTCACCTCAAGGTGCTGTGGCGAGTAGGAATTTTAACTTCCCCATTCCCTCATATTCAGGCGAGCCAGAAACTGTTGAATTTTTTATATCACAAATTAAGGACTTGCAGAATTTAAACGGTTGGGATGATCCCACGACTCTTATGTTTTTAAAGTCAAAACTTTCCGGCTCTGCCTTGTATTTTTTTGCGACCAATCCCAGTTGCTTGGAGTCTATGACTTTTAACCAGGCTTGTGACAAATTGCGTGCATTTTTCAAAATGCATACCCCTTCTTCTGTGTCCCTTTCAGAATTTCAAAATATCAAATTTGAAACTCATGAGAGTATTCAGAGTTTAGCACATCGTGTTGAACGTGCTGCTCACTCAGCATATCCTTTTATTACGGATAGTGCTGCCCTCACCCAAATAAAATCTTACCAATTTTTGGCGGCTTTACCATTGAATATCAAGGACAAACTACTTGATGTCGACACGTCAAAGTTTACCGATTTAGTCGACAAGGCTAATAAGTTACACTGTTTACATGTAACAGGCCAACCAAAATTGACAAATGCTATGACTAGTGCTCAAGTGCAAATAGATGCCTTGGCCGAAAATTTACGATCTTTAACAACATGTGTCACTAAATTAATGTCAAATTGTCGTCTTTGTGGGGAAAGTCCACACCCACTTGTTGAATGTCCTTTGTACATTCGCGTCTCTTCCGTTAATGAGAAAACTGTTTTGCCCAAACCCCAGCAAAAAGCCTCTCCAAATTCTAATAACACTTTTTGTGTATTTTGTGGTAGAACAAACCACTTAATGATTAATTGCCGGATTTACAATGGGGGTCAACCCCTTAACAATTTCTCAAATCAAGGTCACAATAGGCCTCAAACACAAAATTTTTTTGCCCCTCGTATTCCATTTAGGCCACGAGGTAACTTTAATTTCCCCAACCAGTTTGTTCCACCCCAACATTTTCTGTCGCAAAACAGATTTTCATCGCCGGAAGTAAGACTTAATACTCCAACACAAAATGGAGACAATTTAAACTGGCGAGGGGGTCATCCATGAGGGACGGCTTGGCCTCGGTAACTGATTTCTCATCTCTGGTCCCTCAAAATATTAGTGTACAGGAGACTGAATCTGTTCAATGTAAGAAACATAATACATATCCAGATTTACATACCTTTTTAAATAGCTCCATTGGTAAAGATACTATTGGGGAATTTTTGTCGAAATTTTCAATGCCTGATGAGTCTCAATGCAAACAATCCGAATCCATTTTTAATGTTCATTCTGATAACAAGGTTAGCGACTTACCTATACTTAATATTTCAATTGGTCATGAGATATTCCCAATGCTTTTGGATTCAGGATCTTCGGTCAGCTTATTTTCAAAAGCTGTTTTCGAACAGATAAAATCTTTGACAAAATGCAGATTTCTCTCACGCACTGTCACAATCAGGACTGTAAATTCTAACTTATCATTTTCTGCGTGCGCTGAGGTTTCATTTAAAATTGGTAAAAATTTCTTTAAGCACCCATTTTTTGTTGCTGATTTTGCACCTTCCTCTTTTTATGGGATATTAGGTTATGATTTTTTAACCCGTTTCAATGTGTTAATTGACACTAAGACCGGCAGTGCCACTTTTGATAATTTTAAAGCTCCTTTAATGCCTCAAACTGACATCTCACAACATTTGGCCAAAATTAATTCTCTGCATAGTGACAAGGCTTTTTCTGTTGCTCTTAAAAACAAATTAATTATCCAACCGGGGGAAACTGCCATTGCTAATTTTTCGTTATCTGACATACCGGTCAAATCATCTGAAATTTATTTTATTCCTACCGTTAATGACATAACTTGTGAAATTCATCCCGCTGTGCACTTAGTCGAGAAACATAATTTCTCCTCTATTATCAGAAATATAGGTAACAATCCTCTTCATTTAAATAAAGGTATGGTAATGGGTCATGTCACTGAACAGTTTGAAATTTTAAATGATTCTTTGAATGAAACTACATGCTCAAGCAATCAATCCCAATTTTGTCACCAAATTATTGCATCAGACGAAGTATTAAAAATCAGGAAAGAGGAACTGAGTCCTTCAGATTTTAAATTAGATCACTTAAATACTTCACAACAAGATATTTTATTAAACATTTTGATGAAAAATTTTTCTGTGTTTAGTAAATCTGTCAAAGCTTTAGGGTGTTCTGACATTGTCACTCCTTCAGTCATTTTGCGTAACAATAATCCAATTAAGGCCTTACCTTTTGAAATTCCTCAGGCGTTAAAAGGACAGGTTCAGGAAGAATTGGATGAATTAATTGAGGCTGGAATTATTTCTAGAAATGTGAGCCACTATGCGAGTCCGATGATAATGGTACGTAAGAAATCTGGGCCTAATGAACCACCTAAGTACCGTATGGCATTAGATTTAAGATTATTAAATTCCGTCATCGAAAGTTCCACATACCCACTTCCCAAAATTTCTACGTTAATCAATGCCGTCTCATCCTATAAGTACTATACCGTTTTAGATCTGCATTCGGCCTATTGGCAAATTCTCCTTCCCAATCATCTCCAAGATATTGTGACTTTCTCGACCGAATTTGGCTCTTTTGCTCATAACCGTTTGCCCTTTGGCCTTAAGGTAAGTAGCAACATTTTCCAATCTGCCGTGGATCAGTTAATTGATGAGTTAAAATTGCTAGGAATTCACGGAATTCATGCATTTCAAGACGACTTTTTGGTTTGTGCCGAAAACTTTGACCAGATGGTATCTAAGCTCGAGGCTGTCTTTTCTGTTCTCTCCAAACATAATCTAACTTTATCGCCATCTAAATGTGTTTTTTTCCAGACCGAAATTGATTATTTGGGATTTCATATATCACACAACTGTATTCAACCTATTACTTCTAATATTGCCAAAATTACCAAATTTGCCCCACCTCGCACTGTGCGACAGGTCAAGAAATTCTTGGGGTTATGTGGATTTTATAGGCATTTAATTCACAAGTATGCTGAACGCACCCATGTTTTGACACAATTAACCGCAAAAAATAAACCTTTTGAATGGAATGATGTTCACCAAAAAGCTTTTGATGATCTCCAGTCTACCTTTTTTAAGCAGCCTTTTGTGGTTCTTCCAAATTGGAATGATGATTTCTATTTAAATACAGATGCTTCACTTCAGGGAATTGCTGCTGTATTGATGCAAAAGAGAGACGGTATTCTAAAACCCGTGTCTTATTTTAGTAAAGCTTTGTCAAAGTCTGAACGTAATTATCCTCCAATTAAACTCGAGTTGTATGCTATATATAAAGGAATGACAGCATTCAAGACATACCTCTTTAATAGAAGATTTATTCTCATGTCTGACAGTAAGCCCTTAGAGCGTTACAGCAATGTAACCTCGCCAGCCGATGTTGTTACTCGTTGGTTGTTAGAAATTGGTCAATATTCCTATACTTTTTCATATATCCCTGGCCCTCAGAATATTTTAGCAGATTTCTGTTCTCGGAGCCCTGACCCCAATTTACATGAATCAGCTCTTCAACCCAATGCGGATAAGGAGTTGATCCTTCCCTTCACTGATATTTCCACCCCTGACAATATGCTGTGTGATATACCCTCTAATACTCCTTGTGTTGAATCCACTAATGTGGTTAATTATTTGAGACCGCACCCTACTTCCCTATGTGAACCTCAGTCAGGTCATAATTTAAGCTCTCATTCATTTGTGTGTGCCCAAACTGATGCACATAATGAAATATCTATTAAAACCTTTTTACGTGAGCAACTTAATGATCCGTACATTAAAGAAGCTGTTTCCTTTTTGCAAAAGCCTAATCTGCATCATGCTCACAAGCTTAAGGATTTTTTCATTTGTCCAACTACAAACCTATTAATGCATGTACGCAACAAAACTTGTTTACCTACTATTGTTGTTCCCGACACATTGAAAGCTAAAGTTTTGCAAATTTGTCACATTTCTCACACCGGAATAAAGAAAACGTATGAGGTAGTTGTTAGTAAATATTTTTGGTTAGGAATGTATCGGGATGTGTCGAATTTTGTTTTATCATGTGATTTTTGTATTCGACTGAAGCCCTATTCCATTAAACCCGCCCCATTGCAAAATATTTGGATTCCGAGGAGACCTGGTGAGTTCTGTTCAATCGACCTGGTAGGTCCAATTCGCCAATATGGATATATTTTGACGGTTACTGATCATTTTTCTCGTCACGTTGTCCTTTATCCTTGTAAAAATATTACTGCCAACACAATAGTTAAGCACATGTTGAATTACATTTCTCTATATGGTAGAATGTCGTATCTTCTGTCAGATTTAGGCCGTCAGTTTGACAGTGATGTATTTCACTCTCTGAACAAGGCCTTAGGTGTTACAATTCAGCATTCTTCTCGTGCTCATCCCCAGTCCAATTCGATTTCTGAGAGAATTAATAGTCAAATCAAGTCTAGTTTACTGTCTTTACTCGAGCAGAATGTGTCTTTAGAAGTTGCTGTTATGGTTCACATGTCTATATATAATGGGACAACTCATTCATCTACTGGTTTCACTCCTAACATGTTGCACTTGGGAAGGGAACTATCCTTGTTTTTTGACACTTTTGATAATGACGTGCAACCTCGATTTCTTAACACCTCACATTATATACAAAATGTTCTGCAGGATCTTCGCCTAATCTATGAGGAGGCGTACTCTTCTTTACAACTCAAACAGATCAATCAAAACAATAGGCAATTGCCTGCTTCTCACAGTCGAAATTTTAAACAAAATGATATTGTATACATGAAGTCGGCTGACACTTTTAAACCTAGATTTGATGGTCCTTATACTGTAGTAAGCAAAGTAGGGGATGTAAATTGTAAAATTAAACTCTTAGGTGATGACTCCGCGCAACCTTTTGTAATTCATGTCAATCGTTTACGTTTAGCCCCACCTCGCAAAAGCAATTTAATGTCTGTTAACACAGATAACAATGTGTCCCACCAACCTCAGCATCCCAGTCAACAAACCCGTTACTTTCTCCGTAGTTGTAAGTAATTTAATCATAGGGTGTGCCACTTGCTGTTATGTACGGGCAGTCGTGCTGGTCGTGATTGTAATTCCGGAATCCGTATCATTTTGCTTGTGATTCTCTCTATGTCTTTTATGAACGTAATTTTTTTCTCCCCTATGTTTGTTTTCATTGAGGGGCACAGTGATGAGAATGTATTGTTAATACACGGCAAGTCGATCTCATTTTTTCTATTTTTGGAAATGTATTTTTATGTTTTTTTTTATTTTTACGTATGACAGGACGCTGTCATATTTTTTGCTGTTGGTACCAACATATGTATGTCAACATGTGCGTAACAATTTTTCCTCCACATAATAATGTCAATCTCTCGATTATGTCCTAATATCTACAACCGGTTTTCCTTATTATGTCTTACTCTTCATGCTTATGAATTTGTCCGTCTCAATCTTTGTGTGTCTTCAACATTCAATTTTTTTTCAAATACAAATTTTGTACTCAGTGTGCTCCTGGTAATTTGGTGCACTACGCTGTTGAACTCTTTAACAATATGAACTGTTTAAAAAAAAAAAAAAAAAAAAAAAAAAAAAAAAAAAAATTTCTACTTGAAATTTTTTACTCATGTTACCCTAATGTGTAACACTTGACATAGATAGTCAAGATAATGATTCTAATGTTTTTTGTGCATTAATATGTTTCTGTATAATTTAATGCATATCGAGAATGGTCATATTTGAGGGTTATTGCATTTTTTTGTATTCATACCTTCTACATGTGTTGGGTTGTTGTGAATTTTTTTTTGAATGTTTATATTTTTAACTCTTGGTATGCTATGTGTTGTTCACGTAATCACAACTGTGTGTACTTTTTTGTCCTTTTGGTTGGTCGTGTGTGGCAAATTGTTGTGTGAGCAGGGTGCAATCATGACATGCAAAAAGAAAATGCAAACAGTTCATTTTCTTTGACTTACCCATTTTCTACCTTGACGATAGTATAAAACTGTATCCCATGTTTTTTTTGGATGTTACAACTCTTTATGCATTTGAATATATATGATGTATGAATTTGTTGTGTAATGTTTCGGTAAATTGGAGCTGGACTTAAAATTTTCTTTTTTTTTCTCTTTTTTTTCTTTCGCTTTGCCAGTGTATGTGATAATGCATATCACATTTTTTTACCCATTTACATTTTTCCCATGTTTTCGGTCATTTTAATCATTTTCTTCCCCCATTTTGTTGTTTTTTTATTTTCTTGTGCATTCCACGTTTTCCCCGCGTTCCCCCGTTAAATTTCGCACACTTTACGATATCAAAATATGACTTATTCACTTTTCCCATCGTTTAGCTTTTTGTCAATTTTTCAAGCGTCGATCCGATTTTTTGCATCTTCTTGTCGGCCATTAAAATGGCGTAGCGTCCCCTTCCCTTCGTTGTTTGGGCGCCAAACGCACTCATTGGTTCCCGCGCATCACCGCGTACCCGGATCTGATCGCTCATTTGCCGATTCATTTTTCCACCCCACTTCACTCGACTTGCTGCTCTCTGTCCGCACGGTCGCATTTTCTGCGGCTCCGGTTTTTGTTTTACGATGGCGATAATGATGCATCGGCGCACGGCGTCTGGGGACGGCCGTTGCTCGCCGCAAAATCGTTAATAACCTCAACATGAGGTGAACGTTTCATTTTTTCATATATGTTTAAAATATATTAATCAAGACCGTACTTCGTCGCAGCTGAAGATGAGTGCATTGATGATCCATCACCTGTTTGAATGATGGCGTCCGATGGCGGCACGCAGAGTGCACCTGAAGCGTCCCCTTAATGTAACTACTTTTTCGATAATCAAATGAGCATGAGGTGACGGCATGGATCCGCAATTACCTTGAAAGTACCTCGATTCCTTTTTAAGCGTGTGACGAGCTCAACGTTGTCACCATGGTGATTACAGCCTGCACCATTTTCGTCTCAACGTACATCGGCCTGCAACGGACATTTTTTTTATCAAAAGCCATCCCTCGATAACATCCCACCATATTCATAGCGAACTGTACGTCCTTCTTCCATTTCAATTTAAATATTCCACCACCCTCCGCGAGAACTCTACCTTTTTTGATCGTTAACGAACTTAGCAACAAAACCCAGCTCCATTCATGAACTCTTAAGTCTGTATTCCTCACATTTGTTTTTTTTATACTAAGTGAAATGTTCTGGTGATCACCACGCCTAGTGCCTATCTTCATGTCTGCTTTGAAGTAACGTTGAATAAAGAATGTATGGTAATTATTTTTGTGCTTCCTATCGTCAACTAACACACCACCCCCGGGTAAGTCTCTTTTAAATTTTTGTTCTCGGGCATTCAAGGCAGTCGTTGGTCTGAGGTTATGCGCGGCAGCGATGCTTCCACTTCCACGGCCTAAAATCGTGATTTTTTTTGGTTTTCGTATAATTTGACAAAATTAATCGCGCGCAACATGACAATTATTACTTTTTAATGAAATATTTGAACCATCATGTGCGGGACAAAGGGTTGACTTTTTCGTAGAGTGGCCCTTTATAGGTGTAGCCCTAAAATAAGGTTTCACTTAGTTTTCGTTTTTCCAAATAACGTGATTGAACGAAAAAGGAAGGAAAATATGTGTTTTAAATTTGTATAATAATTATTCGAAGTTGTGGTAATGTCTTAAGGTGGTATGTGGTAAGTGGTAATGTCTTAAAAATTAGCTGCTCGAAGAAGTAGAATATTAAGCTTGATTTACAAGCTTTTTAAAGTGAACAAATTTAATTCTTTTCCAAAAAATTGTGTAGTGTAATTATGTATGCTTCTTTTTCAGGAACAAGTGTGTGACAAAGAACCTGCAGCTAAATTCAACAATCAAGCTACAGCTCAAGCTAATAATGTGCCTAATGGCTTGGACATGTTATGCACTTCAGATAATAAAATGAATCACATTCTACCTAATCAAGATGACTGCAGAGCTCTAAGCACACCTGACAGGAGGGTAAAAGTATGTCCAGTGGTAAATGGAGAACTTCATTCTAATGAAGAGACAAAGATCGAAGTCTCTTTCGAAGATGACGGAAGAAAAATTTCGACTGAATCAAGTGTTTCTCCTGTGCCATCCAGTTCAAAGAGTAGTTCAGATCAAAATGTGACTGCAGCATTGTCGGATCTAATTAATCACATCGAACAAGGCTCCTCAATGGCTGGCAATAGTAGGGCAATTAGTGTGGCTGAAGATGTCAGAAAATTCAATACTGACGCCGATTTAGTTCACAAATCTTTTAAAGAAAAGTGGAAAAGAGAAAAGTCAAAGAAAAAAACTAAGTATGAAACTTCGGTCATGCCACCTCTGCAGGCTGCTTGTGACAGTGACAGTTCAACTAAGGAAGCAACGGGAAATCCTTCTGGCGCTGATGCTTTTGCTTCTGAACAATCAGAAAATGATTGCAAGGTGAATAATGACTCCGAGGCCACACATTTTGCCTTGGATAGTGATGTATCCCAATCAGATATAAATGATTTTGGTAATGAAATCAATAATAGTGACACGCAGAATCAACTTGTACAGTCATCTACAGATGAAAACATTACTTTTGTATCTTCGAGCAGTAAACAGAAGTTAGATGATGATAAATGCTCATCGTCTGGAGACACAAACTCTGTTAAAGTTAATGAACTCAGCAATGCATGTGAGTCATCTGGTTCTGAGTTTATTGGAACTTCACAAATGAGTCAAATAGATTCTGAAAATAATGCTTCATCTTCAACAAATAACCTTCCTAGTTTGAATAATAGTGCTAAGTCATCAATTTATGAAATTAGCCAATCTTCTAAGGATAATTTGAGTGGACAGGAATTATCAGCTTCTAGCTTGAAGGAGACTAATGAATGTCAAACATCAAATTTAGATTGCAATGTACTTACTGACAACTTTTCAACTGATTCAGTAAATGTAGCTAGTTCCTCTGTGCATGGGGTTCTTGAAGATGAGGCAATGGAAGTAGATGATGAAAATTTATCCTCTTCTGAAATAACTCAGTCAGGAAGTTTAGTCAACAATCCTCTCGGAAATAGCGAAACTTCAGATTCTTTCACCATTCACGAAAATGCTGCCTTTTCAAATTCTGAAAATAAAATTGATGGTACTGGCCATGTATCTACTGCTGTGCCACAAGAAAGTGGCTCTTTATCCGAAGTAACCCAGTCGCATAATTGCGAAACAAAGAACAGTGCAAAAGGGAAAGTAAAAGTTATCAAAGATGATGTATGTAGTCAATCAACTGATTCACAGGCCACACATTCAGATGATATTGAAATGAAAAGTTCCCATGTTTCATCATGTGATTCAAACAGATCTAATGCAAATAAAACTTCTCTATTAAATTCTTCAACAACAAGTGAAGACAGTATTAAATTATCAAATGAAACTTGTGAAGTAACGCAATCAGATAGAAATGCGAAAAAAGAAGGGTCAGTTAGTGTCGAAAATAGTTTTTTGGCAAGCACTTCAGCCGAAGGAATGTCTCACAGCTCCCAAAATGATTCCGAAGACTTTTCTGGTGTTAAAGATCCTTGTGCATCATCTGATGATGTAAACCTAATATCTCATTCCATTTCTGATGAAGCGAAAAAGAAAAATTCAAATAGAAATTCCTCTTGTGAAGTATCCCAATCATTTGGGTGTGATGAGGAGTTTTTAATGGCAAAGGATGAATCTCTCGATGACAAATCAGGCACAAATGAATGTGAAGTGTTTCAACCATGTGAAGATATTCAGACAGTTTCCCATGCAGCTCATATTTCAGAAATGAAGGATCTTTGTGTGTCATCTGATGATATAAATAATTCTCCTGTTTCTCGAGAAGAAATTGGAACTGATACGAATATTTTGGACACAAATTGTGAAGTCAGCCAATCAGTCCGTTTAGATGAAAATGTTCCATCTGGAATGCTGATTGCGTCATTAGATATTGTTAAAAATTCTGCTTGTGAAGTTACTCAGTCTTCTTTGGCTGGAAGACATCAGGCTATCCCCAGCACCAGTACTGGTGAAAGTACAACTCGAGCCCAAATTATTGATGAATCTGTTTCAAAATCTTCAGAGCACACAAAAGAAGAGTGCGTATCCTCTGCTGATAGCCCCTTTAAAAATGAAAGAAAGAAATCAACAAAAGAATCAAAATATGGTGAAGTTACCCAATCAAATCATCATAATGCCTTACTGCTCCAAGGAGAAAGAGTTCTGCATGGTGTAGAGGCAGAAGTGTCTAATGAATGTGAAGAATATGATCAGTCTTCAATATTGTCTGGAAACCACAATGTTGCAATCACCTCCGAGATTGAGAAAGATGTTTGTGAATCCTCAGATGATGTAAGCATCAGCAATAGCAATCATTTAGACGATAATAAGAACTACACTAGTGAAGTTAGCCAGTCATCCAATCCCTCTGCTTCTGCACATTCTGGAAAAATCAATATTTCTAGTGAATGTGATATCGTTAGCCATTCCATAGAATCTACTGAGGAAGAAGTAGATGTTATTTCTGGGGAATCTGCTGGTATTCGTTGTGAATCATCTGAAGATGTCAAGTTTGAAACTGTACATGTCACAAGTTGTGATCCTGATGAGTGTACTTCTACCAATAGGTCGATGGATAAATCAAAAAATGCTCAAAAATGGAGGAATGGTGCTCCTTGTCTAAGAGCTTCAGATATTTCAATGTCAGAAATAGAAAATCAAGATCTTTCTAGTTCAATTAATTCACACATTTCTGATTCATCTTCTGTTAACAGTTCTATAGTTGTTTCTTCATCTATAGAATGTGGTGTTTCCAATGATACTTATGTAATTTATTCATCATCTTCTGATGCTAGTACTTCATCATCTGGAAAATCTGTAAAATATAAATCTGTAAAACTAAGTCCATTTTCTGACCAAAAGCCACAGAAGCTAAATATTGTTTCAAATAATAAACATGAAGGTGTGAAAACTGAAAATATGATGGAAAGTGAGAATGAATCAAAAAGTAATGTTGTGCAGTCATCAAATGAGATTGAATTAGATGAAAGTAAAGTGCCAAATGTTTCTGGAAGTGTAGATTCACATCATCCATCAGCACAAATTCAAGTTGTGTCTAGAGAATTACAGAGCATGGCTGATAAGGAGGTTGTAGAATCTTCTAATATTGTGCCATCAACAAGTAATGCAACTATGTTAAATGCATCTTTTGGGTCAGAAATTTCTCCTGATGTAATTAAAACTACAGATCAAAATATGAATAACAATAGAAATAATGAAAGTACTCAAGTCAGTGATAACACAATGAAAACAAAAGGGAAAAAGAGAAAATTTGTATCACCTGCCAGAGAAGCTGAACCTCTAAAAAAGAAAATTTTATCACGCGCAATTAAAGGTTGTAATCAAACTGTCGAAAAAGATGCTGCACAGTCTTCTACTTTTCAGGCCAATGCTTCATCTTCCTCAGTTTCTAGAGAATGTTCAAGACCATCATTATTAGAAGTGATGGTCTCATCTGCCAGTGATTTTCGGAACTCTTTAATTCAAGATGGCAAGGCCTTTGGTAAGAAAGCAATTCATCCTTCATCATCTGGAGAAGTAGTTCAATCTTCTTTGAGCACTGCTACATCAAATGAAGCTTTACCAGCTACCAATGATGTTTCTCCAACAAAACAGAACAATACTGCTTCAGCTACTGATTCCAAAAGGGTAATACAAGTTGTGTCGATTGAAGATAAAAATTCAGATTTTAACTCATTTGACCTTCATAATAATCAGTATCATGTTAGTCAGTCATCAGAAATTATTAATACTCATTCATCAACAAATTGTGCAGAATCATTAATGCCTGAATCCGCTCAGCAAGATCTTGTTCAATCTTCCACAAGCATTTCCATTGCATTATCTCACCATTCTACAAATCAGTTAAATACATCAGATCAAGTTACTTCAGCTGATGAAACTGCCACTATGCCATCGCAAAATTCTAAAATTTTAGAAAATACTGGTTTGGAAGCTATGCAGCCATTGGAATTCATAGAACCTAAATCATCAATTTGTGAAAATGAACTTATTGAAACCGAGGTGTCATCATCTCCTCGTGAATTATATTACGCACAGCAAAATGCCTGTCCACTGCCTATGGATGGTAGTGGACAATGCGCAGTAGTTGAAGGTAATTTTCTTGAGAGTGCTGCAAGTAATAAAATGTTAAATGTCAATGAAGATGATGTATCTTGCAATGTTATTGTGGCTTCAGAAAATTATGACCTGATGCCTTTGACCTCTACTTCTGGGGCTGATTCTGAAACAAATGACTTGACCATTGCAAATTGTGATGCATACTTATCCTCTAGCACTTCTAACCAACCATTCATTGACACGTTTCAGTGTGAATCATCGCAAGAATCTTTAGAGGAATTTCAATTAAGAGCACAAAATCCAGAGTCATTATCATCTGACATTGGATCTTCAAGTGAAGCTGTGAAAGTAAACCTTGATTCTACATCAGCTGACTTACAAATGGACTGCACTGATGCTGATATGTTGCCTCTCTCCTCTGCTGATGAAGTAGGTATGAGTTCATCTGAATTAATTATCGAAACAGATCTTTCTGGTTCTACTGTGAATGAAATTGTTGTTGATATGTATGAAGAAAGTTGTGGATCATTTGAAAGACAAAGTAAAGAATCTACACTATGTGAAGTGACTGAATCTCATTCAGATGAACAAGAGTTGAATGTGGTTTCTGTTAGTAGTGTGGTGTCTTGTTCTTCAGCAGATTATGCTCTAGATAAGAAAGAATACAGCAGTTACACCTATCAGAGTAATGACCTGCCTAGTGCTGAAGTTGATAAATCACCTCAAGATGTTGTTTCCTCGTTTGAAGATGTAATTGTGGGTGGTAACGTTTTATCAATAGAAGATGTGTCACAGTCTGAACACGAAGAAGTAGATTCTGTCTTGTGTTCCGATTCTGCAGATATTGTGAATGAAAATGCTGAATCTTCATTGACTCTTCCCATATATTCTGTTAACGAAAGCATTCCAGATGTGTCTTCCCTTCCTGACTTTTCTAGTGTCAGTGAATGTGAACAGCAACCTTCTTTCATTGAAAGTTCATATATTTCTTCCAAAATTCATAGTTTTACACCAGACAATTGTCATTTGCCTTCTGTTAGCAATATCGACGACTCTTCCGAATCATCTGTATCTCAACAAGGACATTTAGTTACTCAAAGTTCTGACAATACCAGTACGGTATGTGAAGCAGGTACAACTGATGCTGAAAAACTCTATTCCGATTCTAATGGAACTAGCAGTTCTGAGTTTTCTGATGTACAAGACACAGAAATGTGGACTCAGCCAGAAAGTTTTGATTATGGAGAAACAGAAATACCGGAGGAACTACTAGGACCTTCAACAGCTTTCATATTTCAGGCCAGTGAAGATCCTGATACAAGCAATAGTAGGGGGAATGACTAGTAAATATCTTATTTAGCCTCTCAAGCTTGAATATATGTATATATATTATGTACAGTCAAACCTCCCTTAACAGACACTCCCCGCTAGCGGACAATTTCTGAATCCCCAGACCCTCGAAATAGGCGTACAATGTATTTCGCTCCTTGTTAGCGGACAGTAAATCAGCCAAGTTTTGTTTTATTTTTCTGTGTCTGGTAAGCTTTTGCTCAGCACTGCTCTCGTGGCAAGCATTTATTTTACTCCTTTACGATGTTCTGGGGCTAACCAGTACCGATAAGAGGGTTAACACCCCTTTTTCTCCAAAAACAGGAGCCATTCAAATCAAACTTTTTAGTCGAAGCTTATGAAAGTTTTGTTTTCATTTCATGCATGAAATTCCAGCAAACAACAGAAGAAAAAAAAATATTTTTCCTTTTACACACAGAACGTTGCTTTATCAGTTTACATGGAAGAGAAAAAATACTCAGGTGCAACTTAGCGGCATCCCCCCCCCCCCCCCACACACACACTAGATTTTGGGAGACGAGCGTCAGCGCCGCATCCGTTCCCACCAGGCGCTGATGAGAAATCGGCAGAGTATTGCCAGATTGAGTGAAAAGTAGCAGATTGTGCTAAATTTTGCTACAATCTAAAAAAAAGGTGCTGAAAATCAAGGACATTGATTCCATTGTGCTTGACTGGTTTTGTTCAGCTAGAGGAAACAATTTACAAATGCCTTCCTATTTTATTTTCCCGAAAGATTCAGCGGATTATTTACTTATTAGTTCACTTTTTTAAGCAATACTCTTTAATTAAGAACTATACACTTTGGGTCATTTCACGTCAAATCGCCTAATGCCATGTGCCCTCATGTCTCAGATTTGGTCCATTATTTTCTTACGAATAGATACCTATGAGAAAAGCTCAAATTATTTTTTTTTTTAGATTTTTTGAATGAAAATTACGCTTTGGAGAATTTTTTCAAAGATTCAATTTTTGATCATTTTTTGGAGTCACCGTTTTGGCATGAATTCAGAATATCTCTCTAATTTCTTTATTTTTTAACCAATTAAAAGTGTCAAAGTGTCTTGGAAACCAAAGTTTCAACATTAAACACTCATAAAATCCAAAGCCTCTTAACATCAAAATTATAAGCCATAAGTTTAGGACTGAAAAAGTGGCATGACATCGGAAGTGTCATGAGATCCTTTTCTCACGTTAGCGAGGTTTGACTGTATGTTGTACAAAATGTTAATTTGTAAAAATGTTACCACTTCATTATGTTATAAAGTAATTCATCACAGTTTTGAAAAAGCATTTATCCCATCATGCACAAGACAAGAACATTTTTTCTAAGAAAAGAAACATATTATAGAACATTTAAATTTTTACTTTTCACTCATTTTTAAAAATGAAAGCTGCTTTGCAGACTACAGTGTAGAACTGAATTATGTGATATTTATTACTCAATTGAAATTTTTACAATATTTTAAATGTATGAAAGTTTATTTATGTGATGTTATGTAAAAAATGTATATTTTAAAAAGAAATATTAAAAGATGAGACATAAATGTATGTATATATTGAGAATTTTATTAAAAGTTAATTAATGCAATGAACTTTTACTCAATCGTGGATCATAGGCTTTTTAAAACTGCTTGAAATGAAAAGTGTTCTAGTTCTTGAAAAAAGGTTAAAATGCTGTCTTTAGTCCTTGAATTTCGTGATTTATTTTTAAAAAGGCTTGTTGAACAAAATTTTTCCAAGAATTTTTGCCTCCATTTTTTGCAGTCTTTCGAATTTTATTTGTTTACTCTAAAAATCTACCCCCCCCCCCCCATAAAAATCGGATTATTTTGTGAACCATAATCTTTTTTCTTTTCTTATCTTTTTTTTTTTTTTTTTGAAAAATCAGCATTAAATGTAGTGCATTGAACGCAGGGGAGGTGTCCACCTGGGAGGGGGGGGGGGGTCATGACGCAGATTGCGCCATTGAAATTTTTAGTGGGGTGGTTTGAGGGGTACTTTTCTCATTTGGGAGAGGAACACCCCTGATTGAAGGAATTTTAACTCTTCAGACTTCCACTTAACTGAATTTTCAAAATTAATTACTCAATTAATGAGAATCTTATTTTTGGAAACTTTTCAGGATTGAGCTTGTGGTTTGCCGAAAATTGTATGCAGTGTTTGAGGTTTCGATTTTTTTGCATCTTGTAAATTTTTCAATTGTTTTAAAAGTTGGAAACTATTTGAACATGTGTTGCCTACAGTTACTTACTTTATTTTTTATTTTTATAGTTTATTTATTTTCTGTCAAATTGATTTAAGGTATTAAATAATTGACCACTACAATAAATGCTGAAGTCATTTGTTGAACCTGCAGCTTCAAATATTGACACTCGAATTGCTTGAGATTAAAAGCAATCTGGGTCATTCTCCGAAAATGGGTAAATTTTAGTTCCAGCATCTTTTAAATAAAATTACTTTATTTTTTTGCATGTTTCTTTTGTAACTATTAATGTTTATAGTACATAAGATCTACTTACACGATTTAACATTGTTTTGCTACGTTTCAATTTGAATTTTAAGATATGTATGTGAAATCTCACCTCCATGGCTTGTCCCCCCCCCCCCATAAGTTTTATCATTTTTCTCTTGCAATGTGGAATGAAACTGTGGAATGGATTGCGTAAAAGAAATGTTAAAATTGTTTTTACTGTGAATTTCTTTTCAGGTGAATGTTGCCTAATGAAAAAAGTATTACAAGAAAAAATCCTTTATACAAATATATCTTTATTTTGATAATGTTTTAGTCCTGGTTGAAATGCTCAACTCAGTCACCATAAAGTTTTATTTTTAAAATTAATTTATTGAGTGCACATATTTTTCCTGATGTTGAATCACTCCTTATATACCCATGAAAAAAAATTAGCTTATAAAAACCATTATTTATATGTTTTTTTTTTCCAAATACTAGGGGGCTCTGCCCCCTGCTCGCTAATGCTCACCAACCCCCGAAGATTGCTTTCGCAAAGATTTAAATCATCAATTAAAAAGAAACAGATTAAAAACGCATTATGAGCTAGCTCCCTTTTGGATCAAAAAGCACCCCTTTCCCAGGTTTCAAAATAACTGGTCTCAACTTCCAGATCCATACTAAGGGGCTCCTGAGCATTGCATAGCTGCAGTTTTGTACGCTTGAAAAGTCATTTTCATATTCGTGATCTCGAGTAATATATTTTGCTCTTGATCTCGGGGGCTTAAATTGAGTTGAGCCTAAGATTTTCCGTTAAAATCGAAACCTTTAAAGTTTAGTGTGCACACCTCTTCTCCCTTACCATTACCAACAGTAATTAGAATGCATCTTTAAGATTGCAAATTCAAAAAATTTCTTGGTGTGAGCCCTCGAATTTCTCCTCCACGAATTATCACGAAAAGATCGTATTAAACTGCTTTTTTGACTCTACAATGGCAAAAAGAAATCCGCCAGAGAAACCCCGAACCTCCTTCTACTTAACATTATTGGAGATAATGTCTGCGTTTTTAAGGTTTCAATTTCGAAAAATGGGCGGGGGCGGGATAATCGCACCCGAGCTCTAATATTACGAAAGTCAGTTAAACTGCATTTCTAAGATTACAAATCCGGAAAATTTTCTTTGATGGGCCCTCGAATTTCTCCTCCCTCTAACGTCATCAAAGATCGTTCAAAACTGCAAGAGCTACTATTTCGAAAAATCGACAAGAAAGCGCCACCGAACCTCTTCTCCCCTAACATTACCAAGGATCGTCTAAATGCGTTTTTAAGACTACTTAATTCAAAAAGTTTCCGGGGATGAAACCCTCACCCCCCCCCCCCTTACTTCAGAGTTAATATTATACTTACGGTTGGTTCATATCGGCTTCCTCTTAAATCAGAAGTCCTATACAGTCGCCTCAGAACACAGTACTGATTACAGAGATACCAGTGTGCGGCGACGATATATGCACACGTTTGTTAAGAAAAGAAGAAAATTATTAGGAAGGTTACCGCCTATATTTTAAACTTGTGTCGCCTAGTGAAAATTCCCCTTTAAAAATGCTCTAGCTCAAGGTAGGCTATATTGATTTTGTAAAACGCAAAAATATTCCAAAGCATCGGTATTTTTCCAAATGGCATCCTCCGAGAAGTCTGTCTGGATCCGCCCCCGGATAAAATATGCCCTTTTTTAGAGAATGACGTATGTATAAAATGCCAAACTTTTGTAGACATTAAAGACTCAAAAATCATGCCTTTAGCCTTTAAATTTCGTTATTTATTTTAAAATAGGTACTGAGAAAGCTAGTAAATAAAATCCAACGTTTTTCGTAGTTTCTCTAATTTTGTTTTTATTCTCCGAAAATATATCCCCCCCCCCTCCCTCCAGAAAAGTCAGACTATTTTCTGAAACTTCTTAGGGAGGAAAGGTTTCAGCGTCACAAAATTCACTTTTTTTACGTATTGTTTTTTAGAAAATGGTTTGAAAAAATTTATTAAAACCCTTTGTGCATTATTATGTATGGTTTTAAGAAGATTCTATACAGTTTTGATCAAAAAATATCCACAGACCAGCCAGTGACAGAGTTTTTCCCAGAGCAACTTTGGAGAAAGATGATTTGCAGTGAAGGGCGCCAATATGCAAAATTTTAGGGGGGGGGCTCAGATATTTTCCGTATGGGTTAGCAGAATATTTTCCCCATAGAAACCGATTTCAGTACAGATTAGAGTTGTTAAAAGTTAGACATTTTTTGATAAATTATTCATTAATGGCTAGAGAAGAAATGTTTGTACATCATTGCAAAGAAAAAAGTACTAGAAGCAAAAGGAAGTTCTAATTTCAAGAGGGGGTCTTGAGCCCCCCACATGGACGCCTTTCTTTGCAGTGTTCACTGTGTCTCATCTGACATTTATCTGAAATCATATTCTATTTGAATTTAGTCAAAGAATTTATTATCCCCCCCCCCCCGCCCTTACGTTCTCAGTTTTTTTTTTTTTTTTTGTTTTGTTTTTAAAATTTTTGGCGTCCATTTGGAGTTAACAGTGCTATTTTTCACGAAAAATTCTATTTTGTTAGTAAAAAACCCATTAAAAAGACTCAAGCTTAATGTGGGGGGATGTGTGTACTAAATTTGAAATGAATCGGTCAATTGGTTTTAAAATGGGAGTGAACACAGACTTTGAAAATGTGGTTTTGTGAAAAACGCGTTTAAAGTTTTAGAAGCTAAAAAAGCATCAATTTCAGCTCCATAACGAACAGTCCCTGTAGCAACTTCGATCTCCTGAGTCCCTTCTTTTTTTCATTATTTATTTATAGTGTATTTAACTAACCCCAAGCAAGCAGCACTGACATTCTGAGTGTCTGCAGAATCATTCCATGTCAACTGACCTAATTTTTCAAATCGTCCCCACTCGACCATCTCCGATTAGGATGAAATTTTGTAGAGGAATAGAGATGCCTTTGAAACTAATCTATGCAAATTTTCAGCTTCCTAGATGCAAATCCTGAAGATCTAGGATCTCCGGAAAATGTGATCCAAGATGGCGGATAAGCTTTTGGTGCCAAATTGCCAAGTATACACCAAGTTGACAGGAAATTTTATTACAGCGGAAGCCTGAAATTTTAGGCGCTTAAAGTATGTTTGACCGTTAGTATATTCCATTGAGAAGGAATACTAATGGAGGGAGCCATTAAATGTCTGAGTGAAATAAGCTTGGGACCCAATGTTTTCCCAGGTCAGATTACTTGTTTGGCTGGGAAGTTATCGCATTTTGGGCACGCAATCACTCTTTTGGCATTTTAAATATTTTTCTGGCGACGCGACGGCGCGAAGTCGGGTCTACAAATTAGAGCAACTCTGGCTCCAATAACTCCTTTACCGCATAATAATAAATAAATAACGGATACAAATACAGGCCTATCGTTCAAACTCCCTCTCCCCACTTTTTTCTAGATTTTAAAATATAATATAATTGCATTTTTCATGTATTTTTATGTTTATTCCCTGAAATGATGGGCATGTACAAATAGTTTAAAGTGTTCTGTTATTGACTGAAAATTTATGGGTTCATATTTATTGTAATCAATGTTTTGAAATGATTTCATACGCTGGCATACTGGTATTTAAATTGAAGCATAAAAATAGCAAATCTTTATTTTTGCGCATCTGCTGTTCACAGGAGCTTGGCGAAAAGATACTCGCCAACAAAGCAAATGTACACAAAATGCTTAAGAGCCGTTAAAATAATTACTAGTTAAGTAAAAATGTTTTTGTGGAAGTAAAATGTTATTTGCACTCAAGGTATACAATGTTTTATAACTTTTATAGGTAAAATAAGTACAAAAATTTAAAAATTATAGGCAACTGTGAAATATGTACTCGTTGAATGTATATAAATGTTATTTGTTCTTTATTTAGAAGTAAAAAACATTCGTACATGCTAGGGAAAAGTTACTGGACCTCCTGGTGTGGCTTTTTTCCTCACAGTTTCCAATGCTAGAATACTGCACTATTACTATAAATCTAATTTTTCCCTTCTACAGTTAAAGGTTGTTATCATGCATGGCTTCCAGCTAATGAAAACTTCTTCAGCGGTTACGATCAACTCGAAATTGCTCCCAAGGTCACATGGTACTGTTGCGGTATCGGGATAGTAGGGTTGTACTCTCTCCATCTATGCCTTCTCAATGGTATATTCAAGTACTTTTGTGAATTTGAGCTTGTTAAATTTTGTGTAGCATGCGCGTGAACTTACAAAAAAGAGCGATGGGGAAAAAATTTCCTGAATTTTACGTTGTCATAAAATTTGAACAAAAATAATTCAAAAGCTCGTACTGAGCTTAAATATCTATTTTCTAGAAGATAATGTGATTCAAAGTGGGCTATCAAAACCTTTCAAGTGAAAAATAGCCCATTTTCAAAGCGTTATAGCTCAAGTTTGTCACCTTGCATCTTCTTTTCGTTTATACCATTAGAAAGAACATTTTTTCCTTTCAAAATAAGTTTTTTCTTCGATAGTGTTCTTTCGAATAAGGATAAAAAGCGAACTTGAACTTATATCTGTCGTAACGAATTGCCTTGTTACATCTCAGATTACGTGACATTTTATAACACTGGAAGCATGAAATTTTAGGAGCTTTAAGTACTTTTGGTTGTCAACACGTTCTAGTATTTTTGTGAATTTGAGTTCATTAACTTTTGTGTAGCACGTATGCAAAGTCACAAAACGCAGCAGAGAAACTTTTTCCTGGAATGTCATCAATTCTAATCAAAAATAATTCAAATGCTCGAACTTTGTAATTCTAATGTCAATATGTATGTTTTTAATGGATTATAGTTGCAGAGCGTAAATATTAATTTTCTAAGAGATATTGTCATCCAAAGTAGCTATCAAAATAGTTCACATGATAGCCTGTATTTAATGCCCTGTAGCTCAAGTTTATCACCTTGCATCTTCTTTTCGTTGGCACCATGAGACAGAACATATTTTTTCCTATAAAAATATGTTGGTATTTATATGGTTGGTTGGTATGGTAAAATATATTGGTGATTTTTCAGATAAGCGAGGAAAAATGAGTCTGAAATACTATTTGTCGTTAGCGAGAAAATCTCGTTCTACAATAAATAAAGAATGGTGAATGCCGTAACAACCGACTTAAAGGGATTTTGCAACTGTTATAAGTCAGAAATAATTTTTATTAATCATTTTAAAAGATACTTTGCAAATGAAATATGATAAAAAAAAAAAGAAAATTATCTTGTTCTGTCTATTGCATCAGCTTCCTGAACAAAATATTTTTCCGATTCTAACATATTTAATTAACAAAAGAAGTTTTTAAATGATTAATAAAAAATTATCAAACATACTTTAAGCGCCTAAAATTTCAGTCTTCCAGTGTAATAAAATTTCCTGTAAACTTGGTGTAAGCTTGGCAATTTGGCACCCAAAAGCTAATCCGCCATCTTGGATCACATTTTTCGGAGATCCTAGATCTTCAGGATTTGCATCTAGGAAGCTGAAAATTTGCATTAGTTTGAAAGGCATCTCTACTCCTCTATAAAATTTCATCCTAATCGGAGATGGTCGAGTGGGGACCCATAGGTCACTTGACATGGACTCTGCAGCTGTCAAAACTGCTGCACTCTTCGGCAGCTGTCGGAGTTAAACTACAGTTTGAAGGAGCGGACGGAGACTGAATACTTGATAACTTTGAGAATTTTGCTCGAAACCACTTAAACTTTTAGGAAGATATTTTTGAAATGTTTAGCTACAAGTCGAAACATAAAAGAATATCACTTTTTTGAAACTGCAACCATGCCGATTATTTTCCTTTTTACTTATTGCCACCATATTTGGCCAAAGTTACTTGGTAACTACTTGTATCGTACATTATTTTGTCTTTTTAATGGAATATTAAACAAAACAAGTCAGTAAAAAGACTAAACGTTCTATTAAAAAAAAAAAAAAATACTCCGTCAAATGGAAAAAAAAAAACAAGTCATTGAAAAACAGGAGAAGTTTCATTAAAACAATCTTCCAATCATGTGGACAACATTAAAAGCCTCATTAAAATGTAAAATTATCCGCCAAATATATGTATCAAATCATTAAAGAATAATAGCAGTATTTCAATAATTCGATAACTGGAGGGCTTTGCAATCTTCTCTACTTTCGCCAAATTTTCGGAAGTTAAACGAGCTAATATATTTTGGCCTTGCTTATTTTGCCCGAATAAAACGATAATTTTTAAACTGTTTTATTATTATTACATTTCTCACAAATTTAAATGGCAACAGTGAAACTAATTTGAAGAATATAAGGATTTGTTCGTACTTCTAAAACTTATAAAATGGTTGCAATTTGAAATATTTTCCAGTATGCAAGCCATATTGTTAATGAAATATTTGAAAATTCTTATTTTGATTTCGTGTGTTTGTATGACTGCGAGTAAAATATATTTTGTTGAGGAATTCGTAGATAATGATCAATGGAAGAACAGATGGATTTCATCTGAACACGAAAGCAAAAAGTGGGAAGCATTCATTTTATCTGGTGGAAATCTCCATGAGCAATTGGAGATAGGTAAAGGTCTGAGAACATCCAAAGATGGTAGTTTCTATGCGATATCTACGAAATTCAAACCTTTTACGAATAAAGATAAAACTTTTGTGCTTCAGTATTCTGTGAAACACGAACAAAATCTGACTTGTGGTGGAGCTTATGTTAAAGTGTATGATTGCAACTTGAATCCCAGGCAATTACACCAAAAGACATCTTATCTCCTCATGTTTGGGCCAGATTTCTGTAGTCCACATGTGCATAAGATTCATGTGATTTTTAATTATCGGGGAAAACTTGTACCGATGGAATGGGATATTCGGTGGCCTTATGACAAATACAGTCATCTATACACGCTAATAATTTATCCTAACAAGCGATATACAGTTAAAATTGACAATCTGGATGTGGCAGAGGGAACACTAGAAGATGACTGGAAGTTTTTGCCACCTAAAAAAATTGAAAATTTCAAAGCCCGAAAGCCTAAGGACTGGGATGAGAATTTTGAAATTTATGATCCAAGTGACCAGAAGCCTGATGACTGGGATCAGCCCGAGTATATTTTTGACAAGAAAGCAACAAAACCTGACGATTGGAATGAGGATATTGATGGAGCTTGGGAACCACCCTTAGTTAAAAATCCAGCCTTCAAAGGTCCTTGGAAACCGAGAAAAATCCGAAATGCTAATTATAAAGGACCATGGATACGTCCATTCATCGATAATCCTGATTATTTTGACGATCCTGACCTTTACGTCTTTGAAGAAATTTGTGGAATAGGAATCGATGTTTGGCAAGTTGAATCTGGAACTATATTTGATAATATTTTGATTTCGGATGATCCCGGAGAAGCGGAGGAGCATGGCTGGAAAATATGGGGCAAAATAAGAGAAGTAGAAAGAAAATCTTCTTCCATGATTCGAAAAAAGGAACGAGAACATCATGTACATGACGAACTTTGAAAATACTGTTTCCTTTTATGGCTATTAAACTAAAAAGATGTTTGTGTTTGACCAATAAATATGCTATGCATATTTAAATTTGTTTCTTAGCGGATTTCCTGAATTTGAAATATTTCTTCCTTTCAAGGTTTCAAAGGCGCACAATTTCGCAGTATGGAACGATGGGTGCTTTCTAGGACTCGACCGATGCATCGGCCTGGCCGATGCATCGGCGCCGATGGTTCAACAATTTAGCCATCGGCATCGGCATCGGCGGCCGATGCTAAATTGCAAGAAACATCGGCCCATCGGCCTTAAAAACTTTGAAAAGCCGATGGAATTGGCCGATGTTTTTGAAAAAAAAAAGACTTTTGATGTTCTACCTTTTAATACAAAGTAAAGGTTGTTTCATATAAAATTGTTTACTAAATTTCAGTATGAATTTTTATTTGAGTCACCCCTGAAAGAGTTTTTAATACTGCATTCAGGTACCAAACAAGTTAATTATTGCGTTGTTTCTTGCTGCTGGATGTACGTAGTATCTGTCATAAGTCATAACTCCAAAATGATAAACTGTAGAAGGATAAGTTTTCGCTTGTGGGGTGTGCGTACGTTCCAGTTGTGCACTTCCCTTTTTGTTTTCGATCGGGTGTTCTGAAAAGCCTGTTTATCATTTTTTGTGGCTATTAATTACTTATTTCAATGCAAAACTAAGATAGCGTCTCAGACTGACGGTCATTTGGTGATATATTGCCGAATTGGAGACCATGGAAACAAATATGAGATGGCAAAACCCCGCTATTCATATTAAAACACTCTGTATTTTAAAAACCGCCACTGCAAGTCAATACAAACTCAGGTGCAAGTTTCGGAAGGGTTTTTTTGCTCAATGTTTATGATTATTTTGAACTCGATTTTTTACGACTATTTTGAATTTCCGAGAACACTTGTGTGCCCCTCCTCCCACTCCCTCAATTTCTGAAATTAAACTCTAGTTATACTCCTGAGTTGTTTAAAACTAACACCATTCATAAAATTAGAGATTTTTTTTTCAAACTTTATCTATTATTTAGAAAGAATTTAGAGCATTAATTTAAGACATTGATTAAAGAAAGACGTTTTGAATGGTGACACAATTCGGAAATCGAAGGGACTTTTGAATTTTTTCTTCGGAAGTGCTGAAATAGATTCAGAAACTCTTCCGAGGTGTTGGTTTTAGCGGTTCAGTACTATAAATATTAGGCCGAGGTTGGGGCCGAAGTGTGAGTTACTGCAAAATCAGAGGGTGACCCTCCCTCCATTTCGTAATGCGCCATCTTTTTTGTATCATTAATAGCGATCGATTTTTTTTTTCTGTTGTAAGTAACTATTTTTATGTATTTATATAAAATCAATGAATAAGTTATTTTCGTTTTTTATAGAAAAGTAAGTTTCAAAGATTTTCTATTATGCAATTTTTTAAATTTCAGAAAATTACTGTTAAATTGAACAATTTAATTTGAACTTGTTTGCAAAGCTTCATAAAAGATTAAACAATCTAATTGTTCAATATTATGTATGCAAACATCAGATCAAGTAGTCATATGTATTCAGTTATTAACTTTGTGTAAATATTGATTTTGTTTATAGCTGCGTTTTAAGAACCTCGCTCTTTTCATGGCAATTTTTTTCCAGCAAAATTTATGTCACTGTTTTAGTTTTTTGAAAAATGCAAAATTTTCTATTCATAAATTTTAAATAAGAAAAAAATATTTCTTTTATGATTTAGTATTGTAATTTATCTGTTATCTTTTTTTTTAATTTGATGACTAAAAAATGTCTACGTGCAATCTTTCCAATTTAATTGCGTAATTTGTTGACGGTTTCATAGTTTTATTCTTAATTTTTTTTGAATGATTTAACAACATAATTTAATGTTTTTTAAATATATTTAGTGAACTTAAATCCATACATCATTACAATATTACTGAAATCTTAGTTATATGTTCAATTTAAAAAAAATCAATTGTTTATTAAACAGTCTTTTTGTTTTTCTTCCTTTTTACTTTCTTCTATATCTAATACATAGAAGAAAGTAGTGCAAATTTTCGAATTTCGAATTTTGACGGATTCGAACGTTTTGAGGTGTGCCGAGTCCATTTCGACTATTTTTGGAAAATGTCTGTCTGTCTGTGTGTGTGTATGTGTGTGTGTGTATGTGTGTGTGTGTATGTGTGTGTGTGTGTATGTGTGTGTGTGTATGTGTGTGTGTCACGTCTGTGTGTGACCAGTTTTTTGTGGCCGCTCTACAGCAAAAACTACCGCATGAAATCGAACGAAATTTGGTACACATATGTGCCCCTTTGTGAACTTGTGCCCATTAGTTTTTGGCGCGAATTCCTCCAAGGGGGGTGGAGCAATGGGACGTTTTTTGAGTTACGCATGCTTGCTATTCCTCAGGAAGTAACTGGCGGAATTAAACAAAATTTGGTCCATATGTTGCCATTAACAGGAACAGGTGCTGATTCAATTTTGGTGTCAATAACTCAATCGGGGGTTGAGCTATAGAACGTTTTTTGTCGTCAATTGTGAATGATGTATCTCAAGAAATAATGAACGGAATGAAAGAAAAATTTATCGGCAAGTAGCCCTTAGTGGGTATAAAAGCTGATTTCATTTTGGTGTCAACAGCTAAAAAGGGGGTAGCGCAATCGCCCGTTCTTTTTTTTTCCATTGTGAGTGCCCTATCTCAAGAAGTATTGCTACGTTCTGGTTGAAATTTGGAATATATGTGAATCCATATGTAAACAGGCTTTGGTTCAATTTTGACGCCAATCGCTCCAAGAGGTGTTGATTTTTTTTTTTTTTTTTTGCGAACAAAAATAGCTTTATTAATGCAACAATAAGAAAGATAAATCGTAATAGATTATCGTCTGCGTATTTCTCGTGATTTTAATTGTATGGAAATGATCGGAAATATTATCTCAATGATTTAAAATTTTTAACTGCTGCCATTTTATGTTTGTTAACAAATAAAATATTTGTATTTAACTCAAGCAAGGTTTTTAAAATAACTTTCAATTTCCGCTCTTTGCTTTGCTTTTGCAATAATTCAGACATTGGGTTGGTCGTCAAGTATTTGCATGTGTAATTTTGTTTTTGTTGGGAATATTGCTTCCTCGTCAAGTATGGGGAAGGATCAGAAAAAAAAGAAAAATATAGAAGAAAGTTTCGTGATGGCCACAACATACTAGTTTCTTTCTTTCTTTTTTTCTTTTTTTTTGGCTGTTGTTCTTTATCTTTCATTGTACAGCAGTCAAAAAAGGAGAAGCATAACTACACCCTATATAGATTTACGTAGTACGATCCAAAAGTTCGGGACAAGCTGCATAAAACCTTACACAGAATAGTTCACATTACAGAAGCACATCCACCTTCACAAGTTTACCTTGAGGGACTATGTACTTCTGCCAGTGTTCATATAACTTTTGGAAACACTTCTGAAAGCCATTTTTCGCTACCTTCTATGATGCAGCTTTATCTTCTCCTGACGGAGGAAAGCATCATCCATGCAAATGTTTTTTTGCTGGGAACAGGTAAAAGTCACACGGAGCTAAATCCGACGAAACGTTATGTTATTTGTTTGTCATATCAGAGTATTGACCAATCGAACCGTGCATCCTCAACATGAAAGTCGCCTTCTTCCCTACGATGAAGTTAAAGCAGCAGCGCAAGAGGCCTTACAGGAGGTTGCGAAAATGTCTTCCAGGAGCGCTTCTAAAAGCTATACGAACATTGGCAGAAGTGCATAGTCGTTCAAGGTGACTATTTTGTAGATAGATTTGCTTCGGTAAGGTGAACTATTCAGGGTAAGGTTTTATACAACTTGTCCTCTAACCTTTAGATCATACTACGTACGTATGAGTTTTCAACTTACTATTTCATAACGTTTTTGAGTGACGTAAGTTTACGCGCATGAAGACATCACAAGAGAATTTGCGATAATTAACTGAGGAAGCGTTCAAAATGGATATTTCGGTCATCTACATGTTCTTAGGTACATATGCATGTACAGATGTGCCGAAAAAACTTGTGAAGTTTAAATTGGGTGATCGTAAAATAAAAATTTAGGTTAAAATCTGATTTTTTTTTTTTTTTTTTGTGATTGCAATTCCTTATTCGTAGAAAGGAAGTAAAGTGAAATGAATCAATCATCCTTTAAATCTCTGACAATTTTATCAATTTATTTCTGTTTGATTTTTTTTTTTTTTTTTTTTGCCATCGGCCAACGGCATCGGCCATCGGCCATCGGCCATCGGCCATTTGGAGGAAAACAATCGGCCATCGGCCATCTTTGAACAATCGGCCAACAATCGGCATCGGCCCATCGGCCAAAAAATGCCATCGGTCGAGCCCTAGTGCTTTCATGATATTTTCGTCCCACATTCACCCTTACTCGTGGGTTTCCAACTGTTTTGAGCACAGGGGTGAAAGTTGAGAAAATTTCTCAAGACAGAAATTTTTAAAATAGAAAAAAGGTGTGTCCCAAATAATTAAAGTAAAAGGATAGAATGCAGCACGTTTTACTAAAAAAAAAAAAAAATGAATAATCATGATAATAATTTTCTACGCAGATTTCAAAAACACAGTATATTAACAAATACAATGAAAAATTGTGATGATTTTTTGAAGAAAAAAAAGAAATCATTTTACTTAATTTAAGAATAATTTATTTTTTATCATTAGATATTATTAACGCTTTTTACTTTGTGAACAAAAGTTTGAAGCGAGCAGAATGAAACAAATAAGAAAGTTTTCTCTTAAATATGAACACAAAATACAAGTTAAAAGTTTTCAATGGGTTTCAAACTCTTGAGAAGGCCGAACTCGAACTACCAATAACTCAAAGCTTTTAGCCGGTCCCTTGGGACTTTTATTAGAGTTATCGAGAGTTGGCTGTACCTCAGCCGTCCAGGTTTTAACTTGTTCACTGCTCATTTATTACTCTTTAACTTCTTATTAATTTACCGCCACTTAGAGGCGATACGCCCCAGGTATGATGTAAGCTAGTTTTTCCAGACACTATTTGTCTTGCAACAAACTGGCGTACTGCATTTCGTTTTTTAAAATCAAAAACTGTCGTACCTCGTCCCTCAATTCGAAAATTCTTGGTAGTACCTTACCACATGAAAGCCAGCGAGCGAATCTCTGTATGAAGAAGTAGAAAGTTGTGATCTGCCTTCAGTTCTTCACAAAGTATATGGAGAAAAGGCGAGAACTATAAGCAGTCTCGATTTTTTTTTTTTTTTTTGGAATTCACGATTTTCACGACTATAGCCAAAGCTGACTTCAGCTCATCTGGTAAGTTCTTCGCCATGAGAGCTTTATGATGGAGGAAACAGTGTATGGTTCTAATTTCTAGTTTGCTAAGTCTCAAAACCGAACTTTGAGAAACTACGGTAAAATGAAATTAGTATCGGAACTGGAAAGGAGGAAAACAAAAGTTAAAGCTGGGGCTAAAGTTTTGGGCGGGAGGGTACGATTCATGCCTGGGGGAGGGGGCGATACTCCCGTTTGCTAAAGATTTAGAAAACATTCTGCACAATTAGTTTATTTCACGGAGATTAGAATCCGTTTTCAAAAACTGAAAGTAATGGGATCACAAGAAGTTTAAAAGAGGTGGAGCAGCAAATCCCACCTCTCCCCTGTTGGGTATATGTCTTATTGCACTTGATCGACAGGGCGAATTGAAAAGTTACAGAACGATATACAAACGCTATTCGGTCGTAACTTTAAAATAAAATACATCAAGGCTCTTTCTTTTTATATAACTACGAAAATACTGCGGCACACCGGTTGCGAAGCCCTGTTTTATACAACGCTCTCAAATTGCAGAGAATCAACCTTCGGAATACATGAAATACACCGCCAGCTCAGTCAATTCCAGCCGAGGACTGCAGTTTCGCGGCTGGAATTGACTGAGCTGGCGGTGTATTTCATGTATTTCTGCCTTAGCCCTGGCTATATAGGGCGATAACTTACTGAACCTTCGGAATGTTTTTACTTTTCTCCTTCTTTATATTTGTATGGATATACACTCAAACCTGTTTTAGTGCGGTGGATAAGGATACCGCATAAAAAAAATCGTTCAAACCTTTAAGTGTAGCTTGCTATAAAAAATAGTTTTCGCAACACAGCAAAAAAAAAAAAAAAAAAATGCGGTGGATAGGGTTTGCATAAAAAGAAAATGTCTCACGTAGAAAAAAACCCCCAAAAACTTGTGAAATAACTAGGGATAATCTGGTTTATAAAATACATATGCGAACATTTTTTTTTTTTTTGTGCAATCACGATTGCTTATTGCTTTCATTTAACCGTCCTTGATATTGTGGTTCCTTTTTCAACTTGGACAAGGGACACCAGCACCACCCCCACCGGCCTCTGCAGGCGCGGCTCCGAGCACTGCGCACTGCCTCCTGGAATCCGTTTCTCCTGGTCGATGGCGTCCATGTTCTACACAAACGGGCGCTCATACACACAGGTCTACGCACACACACAAGCCTACACATGCACACACGCGCGCCTACACACACACACAAAACTATACACACGTAATCGCCCAGGAGGAGGGGCAGGCTTGGAGGGACCAGGAGCCGTTCATAGAAACAATAACTTCAATGAGTAGGGTCCTGCCGTAGCTCGTGATTGCGAAAAACATAATTTGAATTCAAAATTTCAGAATTCAAATTAAATTTATTTTATTTATTATTTTTTTAAAGAATTTTATTCGCATGTTATTACTTTACACATGCAAAACGTATAACCATTAACTTTTATCGTATTCTGACAAGAAGCAAACTTTCTGGTGGTTAGTTGGTTCAAAATTACTTTCGTCACTCAGGGGCGAACCAAACATACATTTCTGGGAGGGCGGCAAGTCTCAATTTACAGAAAGGAACTCCAAATTTTGCCGAATTGTCAGACAAAATTTGCCGAATAATGAAATTTTTGGGAGGTCACAGTGTCCTCTCTATCAGGGAGATCCTGTTATCACTTGATACTAAATCACACTCGTTTTGTAAATAATTTCGTCAATCAAGTTCCAATCTGATTGAAATTTTCATGTTCCGCACTAAAAAAGTTTTCAGCAACAATTTTTTATTACTGGTAGTATTCTGCTTATTTCACCCCATTCATTTTAAGTTTTTAGCAATTTCAATTGGAAGACTTTTCCCTGGTTTTGGGTAGACCTTGCAAGGAATTCTTGTATCTTGTAAAAAGGATGTTTTATCTTACGAAACATATCTGAATTAATTTTTATCTCTTATGTTATCATCATTTATAAAGAAATTAAAACACTGTCTAGTGAAATATTTTCAATTCTCCAAATCTTATCAATCCCAGCGAAGCAGCAGTGAAACGGCATGGCGCAACCAGGCTTAAAATTAAAAAAAAAAAGATAATTAAAAAAAAAATGGTTTGGTAACTTGTGATTAGTCGAAGACCAGCTTATTTTTCTGATTGTCAATAATATTACGTTATTCTGACACCATCCACCTACAAACTACGAGTCATTTTGTTTGTTTCTTTTTATAATTTAAGGTTATAATTATTGAAAAAAAAAAAAAAAACCGTGCCTTTGGGCAAAGCGGGTATAGGATTTAATCATATATTTCTTTATAATTTCTTGACTCGTGGGCTGACTTAGAATTTCTATTTCAATAGGATAAGTATAACTTTAAAAAGGTATATTTTAGGATGACAATTAGTTCAGTTAGTTCTTTATGCTTTATAAACAAATTTTCTGACTTTAAATTGGATAAGTACAACTGTTTTATAAGGGAAGATTGCAGTCAATGAACCGGTTCCATGACTAGACCGCGAAGATATTTTCTGTACCGGAGTTAGAGCAGACGCGTAGTACCTTCCTTTGTATGAAAACAGTCTACTGCAGAGTAATCAAGTAGCTATAATTATTTAATCATATTCTTAATCGGCCAAAAAAGGTTTCAACCATTAAATTACTAATTATTGAGATTTTCGTTTAGTTATAACATGCTTTGAATATCACCGATCAAACGAGAACATTGACTTAAAAGAGTGCCTTTTCAAGTATAATTCCCCATACTTCATGTTTAATCATGATTCGTCACAGCAGTAACATCTGTAAGAATATTCAAAATGACGCAGTTGCCATCATTGGACCACTAGAAGTTTCCATGAATAGACAACAAGACAAATTGTTTCATTCAGGGAAAATCTCAAATATTGCTGTAACTTCAGCTCAATTACCTTTGAATGTCGCTCAATTGTTTTAAAATAAATATGACAATGAATGAAATAATACGTAATTTAAAAAACTAAAAAAAAACACGCTTTCGTAGCAAAATGAACTAAAAAGTGAAAAATAATCTTTGGATGATAGTAGTTGACCAATCACTTAATTTTAATGTAATACAAAAAGGCGTGGGGTGCTGTCTATTTACATTTTTGCATGGACAACAAATGGAAGGAATTCAAGACAACTGATAAGAAGCCCCCCACGCTTTCTTACATTACATTAAAATTAAGTGATTGGTCAACTACTATCATCCAAAGATTATTTTTCACTTTTTAGTTCATTTTGCTACGAAAGCGTGTTTTTTTAGTTTTTTAAACTATTATTTTATTTTTCTGTTTTTTAGTCATGTTGGAAAATTATCAGGCAGTTTTTTTTTTTTTTTTTTTTGAGCAATCACGATTGTTTATTGTTCTCATTTGACGGTCCTTGGCGTTGTGGTTCCTTTTTCAACTTGGACCAGGAGCCTGTGCAGCACCACCGCCCACCAGAGGACCCCACCTCTGGTCCTAGCCTCCACTAGCCGCTTCTCCTGGTCGGTGGCGTCCATGGCCTACACACACACACGCAGCGTTACGCACATACACATTCCCACACACACGCCTAAATGCATACACACAGGTCTACGCACACTCACAAGCATGTACATGCACGCACGTGCGCCTGCACACAAAACTATACGCACGTAACCGTCCAGGAGGAGAGGCAGGCTTAAGGCGACAGGAGCCGTTTCTAGAAACCATAACTCCAATGAGTAGGGTCCTGTCGTGATTGCGAAAAACATAATTTGAATTCAAAATTTCAGAATTCAAATTAATTTCTTTTCTTTTTTTTTTTTTTTTTTTTTTTGTGCGGGATATGAAAATTTGAATCAGATTGGGACTTAACTGACGAAATTATTTATAAAACGAGTGGGAGGTAATATCTTAAAGTTAAGACAAGGCACCCCGATGAAAAGCTACTTGCGGAAGTTTACGGAGATCATATTTATATTACTTTGAAAATTTGAGATGGATTTGAATAAAAGTTTTGTTTAACAATAATCTGATCAGCAATGAATTTCCAATTGAAGGCTCACCTAAATTTTGGCATGAAATTAGAGTTAAAAACGATTATATTTCATGTTCTAATTACCTTGGAACATTGGAACAAATTTTGTCTGATGCAGAAAAATTAAAGGTTTTTTTTAGATAGTTTTAAATAATTTTTGCGAGCATTTTTTAATGTATTTTTTTTAATTTTTCCTTTTTTCACATTGTTGGATTTATGCCAAAATATTGATTAAAATTGGAGGAAACTAACAATTAAAAGAGTTAATTAAATAAGTTAATTAATTAAGAGTTAGAATATTGCATTGTCATCGGGTCTGAGTTCGCGTGTCAAATTTCAAAAGAATCCGATTGCAGGAAGTGGGCGAAATTTGAGCTGCAAGATTCCGTTACAATATACATACATACAGGTGAAGCTAATAAAAGCGTGTTAAAAAAATAACCTTAGTAATTCATGAAAACTCTTATATTTAATTATAATTTCAAGGCAAATTGTTTTATAAAATTGATTTAAAAAATTAGAGCATATAACGTGCTACAGTTGCTTACAGAAATGGTGACATGGACCTTAGCGAAGTTTGCCGACGATATCGAGTCCTGAAAGCAACTTTAAACAGGTCAGCCGCATGGAGGATAAAAACCGGTTTATTGTTACCTTAGTCACTTATTAAAAAATTTAAGAGATAAGCCCTCCAAAATAGGAATATGTTGTTTGAATCATATTTTGAAACTAAAGAAGTTTTTGAAATTACTTCCGAAAAATTGGGCGAACTGGCCTTCTAAGAGGCTGAGAAAATTAACCTGTCCCACAGATTTAATTAAGACAAAAAGTCTTTTAATACTATAGTCTGGTAGTTGGAGACTTCAGCTTCTGGTTTCAGTAATAAAATGGTTAAAAATACTCTCTGACATTTTAGACAGCATCTTGTGTCAAACGAAAAATTTTCAAAATCGATGTAACAAAATTCTCAACAGTTCAAAAGAGGTTGAAAAGATATTAGCCAAGAACAGTGTTGCACAAGTTGGGAAAATATCAAGTGGTGAACGAGGTGTGATAACAACAGCTGTGTGTTGTACGAGTGCTGTTTTTTTTTTTTTTGACATTTTAGAAAATAAATCCTATTACTCTGTAACTTATTGTTATTTATAGTGTTTATTGATCACTTGTTATAAATATTTGTAAATTATGCATTGATTTTTTAATTAGAGAATGTGGTCCATTCTTAGCAACCGGTAGCCATGAATAGAGCACATGCTAAAATATTTTATTTAATTTTCATTCTTTATTGTGTATATTTATCATGAAAGTGAATATTATTATCAAAAGAGAAATATACTGAGAAATTGTTCCTATAATTAACGTGAAATTGGAGTTGGATTTCCTTTCTAAAAAAAAATCGAAAACTGTTATGTGAAGTAAGACAAAACAACGTTAGAAGAAGCACAAATTTGTAAATTACAGCAGACACGTGTTTCGGTGTTACAGGGAACGCCTTTTTCAATGCAAAAAAAAATGAGCTTATGGATGAAAAGACATGTCGGATGTCTTTTCATTCCACGTGTCTGCTGTAATTTACAAATTTGTGTTTCTTCTAACGTTTTTTTTGTCTTACTTTACTGTTCAGCACAAAGGTATTTATTTATTTTATCTTAACTGTTATGTGGTTCATTGACGGCAACCTTCTTTTATGTTTTAAATAAAGGCGGGTAGTTAGTCAACTATTTTAATCATTTATAACTTCATATTTGATTAGCAAATGTACCAAATCACAATTAGTTAAACTTACTCGCTTTGAGCTCCCTGGTAGAGCAAAGCGACTGTTTCAAATGTTTGTAAAGTTTGATAATAAATATTGGGTTTGAAATAATAAAAAAATCACTTTTTATTTCTACCCACTTTGGAGCACCCTCCCCGACAACTAATTAGAATTTTAAACTAAAATTTTAATTTCTTTCCCACATTATAATATCACTGAAATGCATCACATTCAATATTTCCTCTCTTAGTTCCAATGAAATACAAATGAGATTCAGGGCTAGTCAAATTGGGTATACCAAGCTTGAAATAAAGGGGCTTTATCCTTCACAAACTAAATATATCTACATGCTCATTTTTGATAAAGCTCTTTTTGTATTCAACACATCTTCAAATATGTAACAATTCTGGTCACTCTTGCTAAGTAAGGTTTATATAGTAAAATTTTTACAAGGACATGTTAACTTTTTTTTTCATCTGACTAAACCACCTTTCCTTTTCAATCTTAGACAAGTATGATTGCTAAGCAGTGTTAATTAGCATTATTCATTTTTACACATCAAATTATCATTAACATGACTAACAACTCCCGTTTTTTTTTTTTAAATTATACCCCCCCCCCCTAAAATCAGCAAGTATCAATAACAAAGCTGTACAATTTTCTATTACGCTATTTATTTAAAAAAAAAAAAAACTCACGAATAAATGTAAAACATGATTCTACTTGCAAGCTTTTACCCTTTCCGTATTTATCAGTACCAGTGGACAGGACAAAAATAATAAATTTTGCAACTGAATAAATAAATTTTCGGAAACAGAAACCAAAATTTTCGTATCACAAACATCCTTGCAAATTTCATAAAAATCTATGGGGCGAGGTTAAATGTTGCAAAAAATTGTGCTGGTTTGACGTAGAATCAGACCCGGACTGGACAGGTCGGCCATCGCCGAGGGCCCCCGTGCTAGGGAGGGCCCCCAAATGAAGCGGGGGAAAAATTGTAGCAAAAAATGATTTTACTATTCTTTGATTTCCTTGTAACTATTTCGATCTGTTTCCTTATACTTCTTACCAGGATCAGGACTGATTACTGAATAGGCCAACTAGGCTGTGGTCTAGGGCCCTTGCTTTTTAGGGGTCCCAAAATGCCTACCGTTGTTTTAGTTATTGACTAAAAGCGTAAGATTTGACTGCATAGTGGCATCAAAAAATCTTTGCTTAAGAACCTTCCTATATCTTAATCATGTCCAGTCCAGCATGCTTTAGATCACTCTCTTCTAGTCCGTGGAGTTTGTGACAAAAATACCCAAAACATTTCACTTCCGGATACCAGTATGAAATTTTGCACAGTGCTTATGTACATATCTAAGAGCAAAAATCCGCCGGGAGGCATTTGATCAGAGGTCATGAACCCCCTGTGATGACGTCATCAAAATGGCCGCCTTTTAAAGAAAAGTACGTTCGTTTAACTGCTTAGAACTCCATTATGGATCTTAATATTGTGATATTAAAGTATATCATTTAAAAGCACTTTAAAAGAGCTATTTACTAGTAATTGAATTTTTTTCCTATCACAAATAGTTTAAGAGTTATTACTATTAACGTCATCAAAATGGCTGCCTGGAAAGGTAAGTACGCGCGTTTAACTGCTTAGAACTACATTACAGATCTTTATATTGTAGTATTAATGTGTGTCATCTGAAAGAGCTTTAAAAGAGCTATTTAACAGAGACTGATTTTTCCTCCGAAGACAAGTAGTTCTAGAGTTATTAAAATTTCCGTCATTAAAATGGCTATCGTGAAAAGGTGAAAAGTTTCGTTTAACTGCTCAAAACGCCTTTAGAAATCATTCTTCCGTAAAAAAATAGGTACACTAAATAAAAGCTTTAAATTAAACTAGAAAAATATGCATTGTCCCCCCCCCTACATTAAATAGGTTTTAAAATTTCACTGCAATTACGTAACTGCATGGAGCGGTAAGGGGGGGGGGATTCTCATTGAACTGTTCCAACTGTTCCGCCGGATCTAACCAGCAGTGAAACTTTTAATTAAAAATTCCTTACCGGATTAAATACACATATGTACTGTCCTATAATACACACTACTGCAAGCGCGAACGAAGGCCGTCTAGCGGCAAGAATCAGAACGACTACTCGATTTTTTTCCGCAAACAAGCTGTAACTTTGGATTGCATTCTGCCTAGCTCGTTTCTTTCCAGTTCTGCTGTTCTTAGCAATAATTTATTCCATAGTGATATGTTTATTAATTATTATTTAGATATAATTTTCAATAACGGAATATTTGACTGGTTAATGCTGTAGCAAATAATATCAAATAAAGGTGAGTCACATAATTCTATTACGGTTTGAAATCGATAACTTCGATTGTTCGTTCCAGCTAGCATTAAAATTATCATATATAGCTTGTATTCATTCCTTTACGTCATTTTTAATAAGCAAAACGTAATAAAAACTCGCAATATTTTTTGGAATACATTTTTCTTCTTCATTTGTCCCATGTGACATCAAAATACTAACATAGCTTGCAATCATTTCTTTAATGTGATTTTGAAAAAGTAAAACATTTAATGAATTAAGTGTTTGTAATCTAGGTCCCATCTACGTGCCCTGCTAAAATCTATTCATTGGGCTATGCCGAATAAGTATGGCGAAAATAAAAAGTTGTTTATGTTAGGTGGTCTCCACATAGAAATGACTGTTTCATCTGCAATAGGTACATGGCTTGAAGGAAGTGGATGAACTGAACTCTCAGTAGAAACTCATGTAACAACATCAGGAAGAGCAGAAGGAGCACTGAAAGTTTCGCATGTGAAGGGAAGTCGATACCATCACGATTTCGCAGTAACTACTCTCCAAGTTCTGTTAGAGAAAGCGTATCAAAATCGAAAATATATAGACGAAACATTTACAGACTGGGTTAAGCGAAGATCAGAAGAATCGCCTCAGTTTAAGTACTGGAAGATCAGCATGGAGCTAGAATGTATACTTTTAAATCTGGTGCGCACTATTCGTCAAAGAAATTTCTCAGGTTTTACTGTCATTCTTGAGAACATATGTCCATAGATGTTTGCTCTTGATCATACAAATTATGCCCGATGGCCTTCAGTATTTCTGTTCAATTGGAAGCAGTTACCAGAGATGCATCCAGCTATTTTCCAGTAAATTCATAAGTTAAATATATCTGGCTCCAAAACTGAGAAGAAATTTTCCAGGGTGGCACACGACCATTTGCAAGAGCAAAACAACAAATTAATTTAAAAATCATCAACTAATCTATCCCGTTTAAGTCATATGAGGCTTCATTAATACAATGGATCGTTGCTGGACCGGAAGTTGCGCGGATGACTGGGAAGTTTGAAGAAAATCAGAGCCTGAAGTCTGACGTCACTACTGAAAAGCTAGATACTAGATACATGAAGATGCTAAAAGCTTTTGTATTCGATATGAAACTCGTGTTTCCAGCCTAGTTGAAGCAATTGAAGAACACGGGAATCTTTCGAAGATGACGATTTAACTACAGTAAATAGCAACAAAATTATTCGCTCGGAAGAAAGTGCCATTTCTATGATGTCAGCTCAAGCCAATTCAATACATTTGTAGAAGATCGCTTAGTGTTAAGAAAATTATCCATACATGATGTTATTAAAAGAAACAATCTTCTCTTGATGAGCAGAAAATATTTCTGTTCAGTCCAAAGACAAGCAAAACATTGTTGATTTGAGGAAGGCAGCACTCTTTTTGCTAAGCTATATGTTGCCGGCCAAGCAACTCAAATGGATGTAAAAGATTTTTTTCCCTTGAAAACAGCCAGTGTCCACCTTCTATATCCAACCTTGACAAATTTAGGAAACCAAGAAAAAAGTCCGACGTAGTTTCTTGTATCGTCCAATCTACTGGACTGGTTTTGACGGCTATTCTGGAACCAAATTGTTCATAGATGGGGCTGCACTGATTCACATGCTTTTCCTCAGTCTACTCGAATTGTCCAACAATACTGCGATCAGATTGTGAAGCCGTACATATTAATGAGATTTAAAAGCGTTCATAGGGTAGATTTAGTTTTTGATCGGTATTCAAAAGAAAGTTTGAAAAGCGACACGACACAATCGAGAGGATCTGGACCAAAAATATTGTTACAAATTCTGTAAATAGTAATTATTGTAGGAACGTAACCTGTAAATAGTTTCCCGTAATGAATATACAACCCCTTTTTCATATGGCTAAAGTATACGACCCCTATTTCCTTTTTGTTCATTGATAAAATTTGATAACGGTCTACTACTTTACAGAAGCGTGTGGAATATTTGAGAAATTTCTTTTCGGTGTATTTAAGCCGTTAGCGATGGATAAACAGTTAGTTTCGATTGATATTTCGAACTGAGAGCATTTTGCTGTGTTGTTTTCGTATTTGGAAGTAAATACGTGTGTAAACGTTGAGTTTACGGTGTTGTGTGATAATTGCTTAATTGCTGATGAATAATTTAGCAGTGGTTGAAGATCATTCCTGTACATAGTGTAAATAAATTTCCTGTGTTTTTATCAAGAACTGTGTCTTCATTTCAAGAAAGTGGAAGTCGCACCGAATCCGTTACAATTTGGCGCCCAACGTGGGGCTTCTTCTGGACTTTCTTGGAGTAAGTGTGACTTTGGACATTTTTTTCATAAAGACTTTTTGAATTTGGACTTTATTTTTATGGTGATTACTCGCGCAATGGCTGAACAATTAAAACAACTTCTTGACGCAATCAACTCTGTAAAAAATGATATGGCGACTAACCAAGAACAATTAAAAAATGATATGGCGACTAACCAAGAACAATTAAAAAATGAATTGGCGACTAACCAAGAACAGTTAAATAGTGATTTAACTGCTAAAATTACTACAAGTCAAAATGAAATAAAAAGTGACCTAACGTCGATGAAAACCATGATGGAGAATCAACTAACAGCCATGGGAGATAAAGTTGATGCTCTGGAAGAAAAATTTGATACTGTGGAAGAGCGTATCGCCAATGTGGAAGATAAGTTGGAAGAAGAAGACAAGAAATTTACTTCATTTAAGGAAGAAATAATTAAAGACATGGAACGGAGATTGGCGACCGCGGAAAGCAGCTCTGTACAGTTTGGCGCTCCCACATCGGTTGCTCGACCGTCCATTAAACTTGCCACATTTGATGGGAAAACTTCGTGGCAGGTTTACAAAACTCAGTTCATGATAGTGGCGGAAGCGAACGGATGGGACTCTGCTACCAAGGCCTGCCATCTTGCAGCATCCCTGAGAGGTGACGCAGCGGACATTCTTCAGACCCTTCCGGACGGCCAGCGCCTGGTTTTCGCCGCCCTCACATCTGCGTTGGAGCTTCGCTTCGGTGAGAAGTGACAGAAAGATTTCAGCCGACTCCAGTTGAAGTCCCGTTTCCAGAAAACCGGGGAAACCCTGCAAGAGCTAGCGGCGGACATCGAGAGACTGTCTCATCTTGCTTTTTGCGACTGTCCTGCGGATGTTCGGGACAACCTGGCACTCAACTACTACATCGACGGGGTTCGAGATCCGGAAATCCAGAAAGCTCTACGGATGGCGGATGTCAAAGACCTGAATTCTGCTGTTGTGTATGCGATGAGATACGAGGCCGCCCAAGAAGCAACCCGTGTGGATCGCCATCGAATCCGGACTCAGGAAGCTGATGAGTCTGATTCCAGGTCGTCCCACCTCGCTGAACTTGAGAGACAACTCGGTGACTTGACAAGACATCTGAGCAGCATAACAGCCCAAAAGAAACAAGAACAGAAGTGCTGGAAATGCGGTAGTGAAGGACACCTGCGAAGGAGTTGTCCGGCTCGCCAAGCTACGTGAGGGAAGGAAACCACCACCACCAGAGCTCTGCAGATTTCCTCTTCTAGTATTGGCAGTGATGGACTTTTCATTTACGCACATGTAAATGGGAACCCCTGCAGACTGATTGTCGACACTGGAGCCAATGTGACAATCATTAGGACAGATGTGGCTCGTGAATTTGGATTGAAACTGCTGTGGACATCGCCACGCGTAAGTCTCCAGACTGTGACAGGTGACAAAATCGAGATTGACGGTAAAGTGGACTTGGAAATAGTGTTTGGGAATGCCACCTACCATCATACGGCATTCGTCACTAATATCACGGACCCCTTCATTCTCGGATTGGACTTTTTAAAGAAATATGACTTCACACTCGACTTCAAGACTAATGAGCTGCACTCGATGAGAGAAGACATAGCCGTTTTCCCTGCAGAAAGTGATGTAAAATCCGCTCATCAAATAATAGCCCAAACAGATTTATTGATTCCCTCAAGGTCAGAATCATTAATACCTGGCTCCATTGAAGAAAGCAATAGTTTTCGATTTGCACTCATTGAATACCCCAACCTAAACAATAATCTAAAAGGAGTGCTGGTAGCATCTACGCTTGTGGACCTTTCTAAGGGTGTAATTCCTGTGAGAGTCGCCAACGTGAGTGAAAGGCCAAGGAATATCCGGAAAGGTGAAGTGTTAGCAACTTGTACTCCAGTAAACTGCATCATTAGAATAATCAATTCCCCCGAGACTGTGTCTTCTGAGTCCTTGACATCGAAGTTAATTGGGAGTGCACCCTTATCGAAGGATCAAAGAACTGCTGCGGAACAACTGGTGGACGACTTCAAGCATCTGTTTTCATCTACATCGGAGGATGTTGGCCGTACGAATTTAACGCAGCATAGGATCTACACTGGAGAACACCCCCCTATTAAACAGCATCCAAGACGACTACCGTTCGCCAAGAAGGAAGAGGTTGAGACCCTCCTGAAAGAGATGAAGGAGAACGATGTAATCGAACCTTCATCCAGTCCTTGGGCGTCTCCCATCGTCTTGGTCCGAAAGAAAGATGGCTCCACCAGATTTTGTGTCGATTACCGACGGCTGAATGAAATCACCAAGAAAGACAGTTACCCTCTTCCACGGATAGACGACACCTTGGACACTCTGTCCGGACACAAGTGGTTTTCGACCCTGGACTTGAAGAGCGGCTACTGGCAGGTTGAGATACACCCTGATGACCGAGAGAAGACAGCGTTTACAACTGGACAAGGCTTATGGCAGTTTAAAGTGATGCCCTTCGGCCTCTGCAATGCACCAGCTACGTTCGAGCGTCTTATGGAGACGGTGTTAAGAGGACTTTCTTACGAATCCTGTCTGGTCTACTTAGACGATATCATCATCGTGGGACGCAGCTTCGAAGAACATCTGGCAAATCTTAGGAAGGTGCTGCAAAAGCTTAAGGAAGCCAATCTGAAGTTAAGCCCGTCCAAATGTAATTTGTTCCGCCGGGAAGTGAACTACCTTGGTCACATCATCTCTTCTGAGGGTGTACAAACCGATCCAGAGAAGGTATCTGCTGTCAAGAGTTGGAGTCGTCCCGAAAACATCCATCAGCTGCGAAGTTTCCTGGGGCTCTGCACCTACTACAGGAAGTTTGTAAAGGGTTTTTCCAACATTTCACGACCTTTGCATAAGCTGACGGAGAGCAAGCAAAAGTTCGAATGGTCCAAAGAATGCGAAGATGCATTTCTACGACTGAAGGAGGCTTTAACATCAACGCCTATCCTCGCCTATCCTCAGGCTGAAAAATCCTTCATCCTGGACACTGATGCGAGCAACGAGGGCATCGGAGCTGTTTTATCCCAAGAAATTGACGGAAATGAACATGTCATCGCTTACTGGAGCAAATGCTTATCAAAGTCGGAGCGAAATTACTGCGTCACCAGAAAGGAGTTACTGGCCATAGTGAAAGCTGTAGAACACTTCCATCATTACCTCTACGGACGAAAATTTCTGCTTCGGACAGATCATGCCTCATTAACTTGGCTTTTGAACTTCAAAAACCCGGAAGGCCAGATAGCCAGATGGATCCAGCGGCTCCAGGAATATGACATGGAGATCAAGCACAGAAAAGGGTTATCTCACGGTAATGCTGACGCTTTATCAAGGAGACCCTGTCCTGCGAACTGCAATTATTGTTCCCGAATCGAGAAACAGTATGGAACGACTAGCCCTACTGCCTATCAGGTGACAGTGATTCCAACATCTTCAGAACCTGATCCATGGAGTGACGACCAAGTTCGAAAAGATCAACTTGAAGACCCCGACATAAAACCAATTTTGGAGTTCATGGAAAGTGACAGTCGACGCCCTAGCTGGCAGGACGTTTCCATCTTTAGTCCTGCAACAAAAAGATACTGGGCTTTATGGAACTCGCTCCATTTACGGAACGGCGTGCTACACCGAAAATGGGAATCTGATGACGGCAAAACGTCTAGGTGGCAGTTACTACTTCCCCGATCAAGGATTTCAGATGTTCTGAAAGAAATACATAGTAGTGTGACTGGAGGACTTTTGGTGTCTTGAAAACCCTCAATAAAGTTCGGGAGCGCTTCTTCTGGAGCAAGGCGAAGGATGACGTGGAGAAGTGGTGCCATTCTTGTGACGCCTATGCTGCTCGTAAAGGACCGAAGAAGAGAAGCAGAGGGAAGCTACATCTGTACAACGTTGGAGCTCCTTTCGAACGAATTGGGATTGACATT